>NW_018397282.1:611485-637164 GCF_002168275.2 Theobroma umbraticum
ACTTGATTTATGTGTTTTAATACAATTGGACCTGGTTACACATAAGTTTGAAAGTTAATTGAATTTATATAATTAAACAAAGGTCCAATTAGCCCTAGTTACCCAAAGACATCTTCTAATCCTTGTAAGATATGAAATATGACAATTCACTGTATAAAACGATCATCTAGCTACCTCTTGAATGAGAGATAAGAGTTCTAATTTTGGTTTCTCATGAATTGAGATAAGATCACAACCAAAAAAGAAAAATACAAGGGATTTTTAAGTTGAGAGTTTGCTAGTCAAAGCTTTGGTTAAGGGATTCACTCACTTTTAGTGAAGAGATCTCGACAAATCATTGTGTGGATTCTCATCGGAGGCAAGACAATTGTGTTACTATGGTTTGATAAGTCCTAGTTGTGCAAGAAGTCACAAACGAAAACCAAGGAGGACTCCACCAAAGGAAAAGAGATATCAATCGTTCAGGTATGTGTCGAAATCCTTTTCTTGTGTTTTTCCTATATTAGTTTCAATTAAAGTGATTAATGATTTAGTGGATTGAAAATTTTAATATTCCGTTATGCATGATCCGCCTTAAAATGTTTCAAATCCCCAACACCAAAAAAGATAAAAGGGCATTCATCACAACACCATAATCATTAAAGATTGATTTCATAGCACTCCATGGTATGAGGACTTTCACGCCATAGCCCAATATTCCAAGCGACCATTGGGTTCCAAAGCCTCCTCCCCGAAACCCTAACAACAGTTATTCCAATCCCACGGGACACAGTCTCTCACTCATTTTTCTCATCCTAAGCAATTCTTTAGTCTATAGCCTTAAATTGTTGATTCCGCACTTGTCCACTTGAGATAGCTGAGGTTGAGGAATTAACTCAATATCGGTTTTTTCATTAGAAATTGATTTCTATGTTGAGAGGTGAACTACTTTTGTGTTCCATTGTATCTGAGATGTCATGTCTGAAGTATGGCATTTATTATAGAGCACTATGGAAGGTCACAAAATTATGAGAATCAGAAATACTTTTGGATTGATGTCAAGAGAATGATCAACTAGTCTTCTGAAGAATTACGCAATTGCATTTTTCCTTTTTGCTTTCATATTTCATAATCATTTCCTTTCTCTTTCAACTGTTAAATTATGATTCCGGTTCCCTCTGACTGTATCTTCACGAAGAACTTCATACTGTCAACATCATTGGATATATGTGTAATGTATAGTATTTCATGATAATGATAACATGAATAAGTATATGACAAATCAAGACGGAAATTAACTGATAATTGGCATCAATCTTTGATGGAAATGGGCATGGCTTTAGTTGTTCGTCTATATAAAGTAGAGGTTGGTATGGAGGGGCAACTAGGGTTTGAATTTATGTTGTTGAATTTGAAAACAAAAATTGAGTTCAACTCTTTGGAATGATATTATGATGGGTAACATATTAATTCTTATGGCATATGAATTCCTTGATTTTTAATCTACATTCAAAAAAGTGGGCAGAATTTAATAATCCACCACTGGTGTAAGTATTGTAGACCAATGCAGAAAAAGCACATAAAAACCATTAGGCATGCATGTACTAAATCTGAATGGCACAAAAGGAGGGCATGCATTCCTTGAGAGGTGAATAACACCCAAAATTCAAGCCCATTTGGCCAACACAGACATGCAAGCAGCCCCTAGGAGAAGTGAGACATTTGCTCCTACTTGAAGCCTAACGTTGCTTTGCAGCCTTGGGTTCATGAAATCCGCAGCCAGCAGGTCAACAAGTGACATGTAAATCAAAATCCCAGCAGAAGCTGAATTGAAAACCCCTTCAACAATTAGAGCAGTTGGGCTGTTGTCGTTGTAGAAACATGAAATCCCAATACCTACTGCAATTCCCAATGGCGTTGTTAGGGAGAAAAACGTTCCCATGATTGCCACGGACAGAGACTTGAATTGTGCCTACATCACCAACAAAACTTTTAGGATGATGATCATGATGATGATTTATCTATAATGTAGTATTTATCCGCACAAGAGAGGAGAAATCGTACTACAAATAATTCTCAAGCAAGTAGACTTGACCAGAAGATTATGAATTATTAATTCTAATTGATTCCACTTGAGCTAGTTAGCACAACAAAGCTTAGGTTATTGGCTTACACTTATAAAATTGTTTTAGACTTACTTTTTGGTAGCATTGACATTTGTTTGCACTTTCTTTTACTAAATATGGCTGCAAAGGTTGCCACAATGACAACATATATTCGCCCTTCTCCACCCAATTTTTCTCACTATACCCAATATCACCTATGGAATTTCCTACAACTTTATCCCTCAAAATCCGTCCATAATGCTTGTGATCCTCAATTTTCCTGACATAAATTAAAAACAAAGAAAAAAAAGAGAGAGGAAAAACTAGTAAAATTAAGCTTTTGAGCTGTAGCTATACCTGAGATATGCAGCCTCCAAGTCCCATTCCTTCAAAAAGCTGATGGAAAGACAAGGCTGCTAGTAGTGGCCTTATTGCATCAGGGCTCTCAGATGCACCCAATGATATACCAATAATCACTGAATGAACCACGATTCCTACCTCCAATACCTGACAAAAATACCCAGCAAATTGCAATAAAAGATATCGTTTTTTTCAAAGCCCAATCAAACCTAAAATTCCAATATAGTTTATAAAAAATTCAACTGAAAATAATTAACATACAACTTAATTAGCCTTACTTGGGATATGATACGTTGACGGATGAGCTCTGAGAAGCCAAACTCTTCAGATGGGGAAGCAGACCCATGAGCATGGCCATGAGTGGCATGTGTATGAACATGTACATGACCTGCATGTTCAGCAGCCTTCTCTTCATCTGCATTTACCTGCTTATTCTTATTGAAATGCTGCCTCTTATAATACCCTGTCGCGAATGTGTCGATCATTAGCGTCCCTATGGCAGACATCATGGCGACAAAACCTGAAAATGGAAAATTTCCCCACGGACTTTCTTTAAGGCAAGGTGAAGTTATGTTTTCGAATGCATCCGGTAGGATATGAACGAACCCTGTTGCTAGGATAACACCAGCAGCAAAGGCCTTGATCATAAAGAAAATGTCATTTTCCGGGCTCAATGCAGGAATTCTCCTCCCTAGCAATGGGAGGCTTACTCCAACAGCACCAGCAACAAGAATAGCAGCAATCGCACCAAGTTTATATTTCAGTGCCTCTCCTTTATTTTGTGCTAGATCCTCCACTTCACATGTACACTCGCTAGAGACTGTTGCAGGGTAGAGGAGAAGAATAAGAAGAGAAGAAATCTGTAAGATTTTGAATGAACAATCTTGAATACCAAACATGGTGCCTGCCTATATGACAGATCAGAGACAGAGACGACCAATAAATAAAGATTATGAAAAGGGGGACGAGACTCTTTGAGGCAAGCTGAGATGTTCTTATACGGAAAGCAAGAGAATTTGCAGAGCTGGTGGTTGCACATAACCGGATGGCTAATAACAAGAGAATAAAAAGCATCATACACTTTTAAAGAAAATGCAGCAAGGGAAGACCACCCGATAACTTGATTGTTTATATATGGTAGCACAGGCTAGATGCCCTGAGGGAGCCCACAAGCATAGATTATTACCATATTTCTTGCCTTTGATCCATCACGTCTGCTGCTATAGTAGATTATTACAAAGATCAGATTCTTGAATACCAAGGCAAAGATTTGAAGAAGCCTGCAGGTGTCTGGACACAGTAAAAAATTGATAGATGAGTTGGCCTGCTATGGTAAAAGACAGTCTCATTCATCCTCTTCTGCACCAACTTTTAGCTAAATCATGAACTAGTTAATGTTTGGACGACCTGCATTAATTAATATTGGAACATCAGACAGCATTTCTTGTTGTGCTCGCCACACTTCTCTTAGCTTAATTTAGTCGTATTCTCTCAATGACTTATGGAGTAATAAATATTAACATAATTCTTATAAATACGTCAAACAACCGTTCTCTCTATTGGTTTGAAAGACAAAGAGTCCCATCGAAGGTCACACCTCATTGGTCTAGGAAAACACTTGTAGTCGTTATCAGTTTATATATATGGTTTGGAAGGACTATCTCTATCTAATTAACAATAGTACCATGGCTTTCTATATATAAAAAAGAAAGAAGTTTGGTTGTAATATTGATCAAGAAATGCATATATAATCCAACACTCATAAGAAATAAAATATCCATAAAATTGTTGTTAATTAGTATTACTTCCATACCCTTTACAAGTAGTGAATTGCTTTGTCAAACAAAATAATATTATCCCATATTGCCATATTGATACTTTCTATTTCCAAAAGCTTACAATTCCATATAGCACGTCTCTATACTTGGAGCCGTAGCCATTCATTTTTGGACTCTTTGAATTTGAATTGAACAGGTGGAGAATAAAGAAGCAAGAGTGAGATGAGAAAGTAATAAAGAGTTTTGGGATTGATTAATAAAATAGAATAATACAAGATTTGAAAACTTAGGTGTACAAGACAGTGGAGAGAAGGAAAAGAGTCAAGTGTTGAGAGAATGTAGACACGATGTGGCCATGCAAACACCTCAACCAAGGAACTTTCAGTTAGATCCCAACGTATGGAGACTCTTTTTGAAAGGGTAAACCTTGAAATGTAGATATAATGTCTTGGAATCACTAGTTTCTTATGATTGTACTCACATGCCTCTCCTTTTTTCAATGATTTATATGTCAATTACTGTTGTTTAAGTTACATTGGAAAATTGGTAGCACACTTTATCTTTTCTCTGTTCATTGATAGACAATTACTTATAAAAGAAAGATTACTTAACATATATGTTGTAATTGCTATGCTCTTTTATAAAGTCATTGAAGGCGGTCTTGTTTGATATATTGAAAAAAAATTTCAAACTGAAAAATTAGGTATTGAAACTTTAGGTCTAAAAAGCTTAAGTACTCAATTTATGATATAAAATTGTGCTATTGAAAATTCAATGTTGAGTAAATTTTTTATTGGAAACATCATTTTATAAGTATTAATTTATACATTGGTAAAAGTTAAGGAAAGAAGAAATGGTTAAGAGGAAAGAATATAAGATTAATTGAATTAAATAACGAAATTTTCCTTAAATAAAATTCAGGCAAGACATTACGTAGATTTTAGAAACTTATGATTTTCAACACTTTGTAATTGAAAATCTTTTATTAAGTGATTACTAAAAATGAATAATCAAACATATTAGGAAAAAAGTATAATACATAAAAGAATTCTTGAAATATTTTGATAAATTAAAGTAAGCTATTATTCTTTTGTTAAGTTTAATAAAGCCTTTATATATTTATTTCGGACCAAATAAACCTTTATCATTAAAGGTTGACTAAGAATTATTAGTCACAATGACACTTGTCATTTTTTGTGTCAAATGGCACTAACATGATATGATATATCATAGTAGCTGGTGACATAACATATTGATGTGGCATGATGATATGTCCACATGACAATTTCACCCTCCATGTTAGAATAATGTGAGCATAAAAATGGTCAAACTCCCTAAGAGGTCTCTGTACTCTAGCGTTTCATCAATTTAGTTGCTCTATCTAAAAATTGGTCATTTAGTTCTTATACTCTGATATTCTGTTCAATAGGGTCCTCTTGCCTAACTTTGTCCAAATTGACCATTAGGTGCTAAAGAGTCAAATGATGCTAATGTGGCATTGATGTGTCAAAAAATTGATTTTTTTTTTTGTACATGTCAATTTCTTTATGTCATGTTATATGGACCAAATTACACCAAATTACAAGGTAAAAGGACTAAATTAAAAAAAAATTTATAGTATAAGGACTAAAATGAACAAAACCTTATAGTACACGACTTTCTTAGGTACTTTTACTATTTTTTTTATTTCACATTAAATATGGGAATGTTGACCATCCCTATAAGATGAAATGGTGTATGAAGTCTATGTAAATCTCAAAACATTGTTGTTGAATGCAATTTTGCTTGTAATATGAAACGATGTAGTGAATGCTTTTTGCTTGCAAAATGAAACCCTGCTATATTTTGTTTTGTTGATCTATTTATGCAATCTAAGAAAAAATATCATGAAATGACATCATTGTATCAACTTCTATTTGTGTTGGGAAACAAAAAATGTAGCAATTTAGTTTATGTTAATTACACTATACTATTCCATTCCTAAGAATTAACTCAAAATATTAAACATCTAGTTTACTTTCTTAATTGCAAAATGAATTGTAAGATCTATTTATTTGTCCCAAGACTTTTCACCAGCTTCAACAAAATAACAACAACCAAAATAACAGCAGCACAATAACATCACCGACATAACAGATCATTAGACCTTTCTGGTTCTTTTTTGAGTTGAAATTGCTGGACCACATAACAAATCAACAATTGACGACTTTGATTAACTTTTTGCTTCTTTTGTGCAGTTTCCTATGACAATAGCAACAGATTCAGTGTTTTAATGATAAAAATAGAGCGACAACATTATCAACACAAAGCAATTAGTTTTTTTTTTCTCACTAATTGCTTCCAAGTAGATATGATTGATGTAGAATTGTAATTGCAAGATACGACTACCAATTGATGTAAAATTGTAAAATAAATGTGAGTAAAAAATTGGCAACTATATTTCTACATCATTCATATCTATTAGGAAGCTATTGATAAGAAGAAAACTAATTACATTCTGTTGATAATATTGTTGTCTTATTTTTGTCATTAAAATACCGACTTTGTTGCTATTGCTGCAATAAATTGTACAAAAGAAGTAAAGAAGTAAATTGAAGTTATCCGTCACTAATTTACTAGATGGTGCATCAGTTTCAACTTAAGAAAGCATCCGAAAGGTTTAATGATCTGTTATGTGAAGTGGCAAAGTTAGGATTTTGCATTTGAGAGGGGGGGGGGGGGGGGGGGGGGGGGGGGGGAGACAATGTCTACAAAATAGTCATTCTAGAAGTTTAATGTTTGACAAAAACATAAAGTAACTTAGATGGAAAAAAATTCATGGGAAAATTTCATAATTTTTTTTGAAAATAAAAATCTTTGTATTACTCATAACAAGACTACAAAGATGCTGTTTCAAGTCAACTTTTGTAAATAGAAGACTTTTCATAGCAAAGAACAACCCCCCTTTACATAAAACAACCCAAAGTGTCACGACGCAAACTTAGGGACCATGATTGATGTAAAGTATTGATGGGAGTAACTCTCAAAACCTAAGCAAGCGTCAAAACAAACAAGCAAATTACTCAAATGTACATCATATAACTTATTACCATAAAATCTTATACAAGCATGTATAATTATAATTATATCAAATGTCAAAATATCAATGTGCATGATTTTGTGCTTGAAGTGCGAAAGCATAACAAATACAAAGTTCAATTAAGGCACCTTGAGCAATTTCAAGTATAAGTCATTCCATGGCAATCTCAAAGTATAACATTTATTACAAAAAGGTAAATAGAGTTTAAAATCCATGATAGACTAACATAATGGACAGACTAGTGGAGTACAACTTAAAACAAAGAGGCTGACACCTATTGGAAGCCATATCAATTACCTATCAAATCGATTGTAGAAATAGCTCTTCCCAAAAGACAGTGAGCTAAGCAATCTACTGATTTGAAACTACAATTGTATCTTACATGTGTGAGTTATAAAATAACTCCATCAACAGATATGAGGACGGGGAACAAGTTAAAAGGGAGAGTGTTTATTAAAGATACTTTTAGAATAATGCAACTAATTTATTTCCAAACAATGTCAAGTCCGCCTTTTAGGCATATGAAATATCTAAAGAGTTCGGGAATTTACTTCCCGAGTAAGACCAAATATCCAAAGTTGCAGTAATGTGATAAGCACAACCAATTATTCAAAAATCTCAAATCTTCATTTCAACGAATACAAATTTGTCTTGGAATGTTTAAATAAAATTTTGTTTGAAAACCCATTCGTAAACCTTACAAATTGTCACATCCCATTTCTTGGAAAGATCGTGACCAGTGCATGGACTCAAATGCACATAGCGCATTAAGCCCAAGCAAGTCTCTTATCATAAACATCATTAAACATTCATCATTACATGCAAAAATGTCTTATAGCATCCATTAACGTACAATATCATCATGCTTATATTCATAAAACTCATTATGCAATTAAAGAACTTCTCAAATTAATTGTTTAAGCTAAAAAATTTTATATATATATTAACTAGTGTCACTATCATAGTGCACAATAACATTAAATGTCAACAACACCCTCGGGTGTCCATAGGCTCTCGAGCCATCATCATAATTTCATACATAACATTATCAATGTAAGATGCCTAAACATTGGCAACATTAACATAAACATGTTCATAGTTTGCAAACATAAATGTATGGTAAGATTAAGTCGTTAACGAAACATGACTCAACTTATAAGTTGCAAATGGCTATTAAATCAACTATCAAAAGAGGAATGGATCACGTCTCCATGAAATTGGTTGCTATCAACTGCTATCTGCTATCACTGATCTATAAACAAAAATAATTGGGAAAAAATAATGTGTAAGTCACAAAGATTCTATGAATAGATACGAAAAAGGGACAAGTGAAGGGATAAGAGTATTTCATAAACATGCACATACAATCTTATGCCATTAATAAACCATTTAAACATAAAGTTCATGAAACATGGTGTTTAAACACATTTTAAATAGCATTTGTGTAATAAATAAATTTGCATAACTTCTAGAAACCTTTTTACCTTTGAAAAGCCTTCAAACAAGCCAATACATATAATTTTGGAACTCATCTATCGATAGAATAGGGTAACCTATTGATAAATTTGAAACAGTATACTTCTTGTTGCATTTTGTCAACTATCTATCAATAGATGTTTTACATATATCATTAGGTAACCTTTAAAACTTTGTTTTTTGGGCAAAATTTTGCATTTTTTTCATTCCTTAAGTTCCGTTACCTTTTGGGACTATTTTTAACTCTCAGTTCTTTTCACTAAACGCAGTCTCATGCCATCATAAAGTATAAATCCTAAACAATACTCAAATGCCTTAACATGCAATATATCATAAACATAACAATCATAATCATTCCATTAACATTAAACTCACACATTGTGGTGGTTTGACCCCCATCAACCTTGGGTCAACAATGTACATTCCCATTATACCTAGGGTGTTTATGATACATCATTAAAGTGAAATCGTCAATTACACCCCTTGAGAAAGGAATCAATAGCACTCATTGAGTTCTTGTACTCATAGCATGTAGTATGTGGAATGTCCCTCACATACATGTTTACTCATCTGATAAGGTATATGGAATTTACATTATATACACTCCTTATGTCATTCCTCATGCATACTCTATTTTCTCGTATTGTATGTAAAACATACATTACATACATAATCTCATGGCATTCATCATGCTTTTTCAATCACTGCATGTAGTATATGGAATACATGTCATATACATAAGCATAACATCTTAGACAAAAAATCATCATACAATCCATCACACATTTCATGCCACAACATATCTAACATACACATCATAGCATTCATGCATTAACCATAAATCATATCTCGTACTCAAACTAGCCTGAAGACTAGATTAATCAAGTGCTTCAATCAATAAGGTGCTTGTCCCTCCTTGTTGAAAACTAATACATAATAACATATTTATATATAGTAGATTGAAAATCATTTTTGAAATGTTTTTCACATCGACAATCTAATTTTTCATTTCACCAATATTTTTAGAAAATCATATTCATCAATAAACCTCAAATCATGCTTCAACTTTACATATCAAAAGAGTTTTGAAAGTGATGTATCCACTCACCTTGATCGAAGACCCAATCACAGTTTTTCTCTAGTGATTTCCTTGGAGTTTTCAATCGTTCTTAACACAATAATCATAGCAATCAATTTGTAGACTAACAATCTTAGAATACTCATTGTAAGAACTTTTGAAAGTTGTAGATAGTCAATTTTGGTTAATACTTATTCTCTAAAAAAATTATTTTGTCACGTAACATTATATAAAGAATAATGAGAACAACCATTATAAGTGAAGCATTACTTTACATAGAACAACTAGAATACGTAAAGCATTACTCCATTTGAAACAATTAATACAAGTACAACAACTATTTTGTACAAAATAAAAATTTCACATATATGACAGTGAAAGTAATCCAGAATAGGTGGTAGGGTTCATGAGTTACTTTCGTATTGAGATGCTCTAGAGAGTTTGGCTTGGTGGCTCAGATATGAAGATAGTTAAGAGTCTTGGTGGCTCAGATATGAAGATAGTTAAGAGTCTCTTAACCTTTTCTTGAAGTACAAGTGTTTTTTACTTTTTCCTTATTCTCTTATTCTTGTTCATGTACAGCTTTTTCTCTTATACCTGTTCATGTACAGCTTTTTCTCTTACACCTGTTCACATACAGCTTCCTTTCTTGTTCCAGTTCACGTACAACTTTTCTTTATTAGCTCCTACTTGAGAACAAGTCTTATTAAATATAATTACTTCAACGGTCACACAATAAGTTTTTAACCGTTACTCAACATTAACTCTCAGTAATGGTTACCTAACATTAAAACTCTCCTCAATGATATCATTCATTACGTGTATTAAAGCCTTTTTTTATAACTGTTATTTTTAACACTATATATATAGAGCCTTCACAATTCAAAAAAGGGACTTTCAAAACTACTGGACTCTTAGTCAGAGCTTTTCTCCTTAGCCTATTCTCATTCAGAACACTTATTCTCTTCCACCAGCCATGACATTTAGTGCTTCAGGAACTGCTCCAATATTCCTCTTTGTCACCTTTGATACATCCCTTACTTGTTTGCAACGCTTCCTCTTCTTATCACAAGAACCCCATTTACATTTTGGTGACTCCACTGGGGAGGAGTGATTGCATTAAGTAAGACTTTTACTACTACAATTTATTGTTTCTAAAAAAAAATGGAGAGTCCCACTGGCAACCAAGATGCACATGTTCCTTCTTACATTCAGGATCTGATGAGAATGATCCAAGCTTCTCAAGAGAGGATACAAACATTAGAGGATAATCATAAGTGAATGATGGACACTATATCTCAACTTGTGTCCTCTACTGTCACCACTTCTCAAGCCCAGCTTGTGAACCTTAATAAGAGTGCACCTAATAGACTCACTCATCTAGTTACAAACATTGAAGGGAACGGAGAAATAGAGAAAATGTAGCTGATGTAGTAGTTGCTACAAACCCTAATCCTATCAACACCACTACTGCAGTTACCCTAGAAACTACTTCTACTGCGGTAATCCCACCTGCTCCTACTCAAGGATTTGTGACAATGGAAGAGCTCCAAAGGCTATTAGATTAAAAGAACAAGAGCTTGAATTTTTTTGAATTTGATCTCAGGTTACCTTACCTGGACAGTGTAGCTGTAAAGCCATACCCTAAAGACTATACTAGCCTCAAGTTCAAACAATTCAATGGAAAGACTAGAGATGCACACGAACATGTCATGAAATTTGTGGAGACCCTTGGAGTTGCTGGATTGGATAATCACCTGAAGTTGAAGGAGTTCTCCAAGTTTCTTACTAAGAAGGCTTATACATGGTATATTAACCTTACTCCTAGTTCTGTTCACTCTTGGAATCAGATGTGTAAGATGTTTGGGGAAAAGTTTTTTTTTACTCAAGAGAAGGTTACTCTCATTGATCTTGGAAGAGAGTTTCAAAAGTTTAGAGAGGATCTAATGAAGTATATCCAATTCTTTAGAGAGAGGGTGTTGGAGATACAAGAATCTCATGATGAGAAAAAATTGGTAAAAGTGTGCATTTAGGGGATGTTTGATGAATATAAGCTATACTTGGAGAATCTACCTCTTCCAACCTTTGCTACACTAGTGGAAGTTGCACGAAGGACCAATAATATGGTTCTTAGACAAAAAGAGCTCTCTCGCTTTGGTAGAAGGAATACTCTAGCAGTGAATGCCATTTAAGGAAGAAGAAAAGAAAGAAAGAGTCCAATCCATACAAATTTACGCCCTAGAAGAGATGTTCCAAAGAGAAGGTCAGATGAGGAGAATGACTCTTCTCCACCATTCTTAGTACCTTTGGATAAAGTGAGAGCTCTTCTTCAAAAATGGGTCAGGGATGGACCAATAAACTTACCTTACATTCCACGACCACCAACAGTGAAAAAGAAAGCTAACCTAAGATATTGAGATTATCATCGAGCAGTTGGTCATCCACTTTCTGAATGCATAAATCTTAGGAGAATGTTCCATTGACGAGTGCAAGCAAGAGATGTATTGATTGGAAATAACAAATTCTAGAATAACCCTTTTCCTATTCATCTAAATCCTCAAGGACAAGTAAGTGTAATAATTCATGATCATCATGATGACTTTTCTTCTTCAAACACTCAGCTCAGTGATACAAGTGAAGATACTATGGTTACTTCTTTGATTGCTAATTCACTTATGAAGACACCTAATTTTATGCCTTTCTTTGATAAGCTTGGGTTTTCAGAAGAGGTAAGAAAAGAAGTAGCTATATCATTAGTTCAAATAGTTGGAGAATAGTATGGGGAGTGTAACTTAGTAGGACAGCCTATGGGGAAGATGGTTAGTGCATATCAGAATGCTATTATGTTTACAAAGGTAGACATGTGAACGCCTCATCCTTATCATAATAAACCCCTGTATGTGGAAAGTATTATCAATAGATATCCTATTAGGAGAACATTCATTGAAGATGGTTCCTCAGTGAATCTTATAGCTCTATCCACTTTGAAAGCTATAAATAGATTTGAAAAGTTTACATCATCCTATGGCCATCATTTCCTTTGATAATAAGGAAATTATGACTTTGGGCCAAGTAAGAGTGAATTTTAAGATGGGGTCGATTCAAGATCAGATGTGTTTTCATGTTATTGATGCAAATGTGGCTTATCATGCTCTAATTGGAAGAAAATTCCTACACATGCACAATATCATTCATTCCTTGCACCATTAATGTATTAAAGGACATTGAAAAGGGAAGAAGATTTTCATTCCCACCATTAAAGCTCCATTTGAGTGGCATGAGGTGAGTTATACATAAGCTTCTTTCTTTAAAGATCTAGTAGAAGATTGAGAAATAGCTATTGCTAGACCTATCGGTGTTCCACTTCCACGATGGGAAGAGTATGTTGGGAATAAGGTAGATAGTAGTGGTAAGAAGAAGAAGCGAGGGGGGAAAAGAAGAACGGAAAACATTTCCACATATAGAGAAGTAAATGAAAAAAATACGTCCAATAGGGTAACTTCCTATGCACGAGAAGATGGAAAAATTATGTATTGCTTATGATGGCACTTGAGGTCAAGGGAAACATCTTCTCCTGATCCCAAACTTTGGAGGCCATCATATTTATCACCATTATGTTTTCAAGTGGAAAAGGAAAAGGAGAAAGTACAAGAAGTATTACTCATGAAAGAACAACTCTCAAATCAACCCAAGCCTCAAGGTGATGAGTTGGAAGAAATAAATATGGCGGAAGAAGGAGAGACAGCTAAGCCACTCTTCATAAGCAAGAGTCTTTCTAATGAGTAAAGGGTTGTGCTAATTGAGTTATTGAGAAAATTGCAAGATGTATTTTCTTGGACTTATGAATAGATGCCTGGATTGTATGAGAATCTCATTACTCATGAGTTACATATTTCTCCACAAAGTAAACCAATGAAACAACATGCTCGTGTATTTCATCACGAGATAGAGAGCCAAATAAAATTGGAGATTAACAAGCTCCTCAAGGTTGGATTCATCAAACCCATACATTATCCTACTCGGCTAGCAAATATAGTTCCTGTGAAAAAGAAGAATGGAATAATTCGAGTGTGTGTAGATTTCAGAGATTTGAACAAGGCATGTCCAAAAGATGATTTTTCTTTTCCTAATATTAACACTTTAGTATATGCTACAACTGGTCATGAGATGTTTTCCTTCATGGATGGGTTTAGTGGATACAATCAAATAAAAATGGTACCAGAAGATGCAAAGAAAATAGCTTTCAAAACTCCATTTGGTAATTTCTACTACACTGCAATGCCATTTAGATTAAAAAATGCTGGTGCAACCTATCAACATGCCATGATAGCTATCTTCCATGACATGATGCATGACTATATGGAAGATTATGTGGATGATATAGTGGTGAAATCCAAGAAGGCTTTTAATCACTTTGAAGACCTGAAGAGAGTATTTGAATGATGTAGAAAGTATAATCTTCACATGAATCCTTTACAGTGTGCATTTGTGGTTCACAAAAAAGGTATAGATGTTGATCCTACAAAAATAAAGGCTACTCAATCCATGCCATCTCCGGTGAATCAAAAATAACTCAAAAGTTTATTGGGAAAAGTCTTTTATATTATGAGATTCATTCTAGCTTTAGGAGAAATCAGTGTACCTCTCCAAGTCTTACTTAAGAAAGGTGTTCCATTCATATGGGGTGAATCACAACAACAAGCATTTGAGAAGATTAAGAAGATTCTTTCTTCTCTTGCAACGATGATCATGCCTATCAAAGGAGAGCTAATGATGTTGTATTTGACTTCTACTCCATATTTAATTGGTGCCTTACTTGTACAAGAAATGGATAGAGAAGAAAAGTCTATGTACTACCTTAGTAGATGCTTACAAGGAAGTCAGTTAAATTATCCATCTATGAAAAAGTACTGTCTTGCTTTAGTGTACGCAACTCAAAAGCTTCGGTACTATTTCTTAGCACACAAGCTCATAATTGTGACAAAGTCGGATCCCATCAAGTTCTTACTTTCTAAGCCACCTTTATCTGGAAGAATAGTAAAATGGCTTCTTTTATTGGGAGAATTTGATATATCAGTTGTTCAACCGAAAGCTATCAAGTCTCAAGCACTTTCAAATTTGTTAGCTTATTTTCCATCTCAGTTTAAAGAGGTTATTCCTGATGCCATTCCAGTTGAATTTCATGAAAAAGTATGTGCAGTAAATATAGAAGAATGGGAGTGTAGTTTATATTTTGATGGTTCTTCAAATAGTTTTGGAGGAGGTGTCAGAATAGTTCTCATTCCACCGAAAAGAGAAGATGATTCCTTGATACAAAGTCCTGAGTTAACTATCTCTCATTTGAGTAGAGGTCACATCTCTTTGGAGGGGAAAGGTCTTTGTGTCTTGGAAGCATCAAGTGATGATGAGAACTTTTTGATTTCAAGTTTAGAGTTAAACTCTTTAAAGTCAGGTAAAGAACTTATCTCTTTAGCTTTCAAGCTAGATTTCCCATGTACAAATAATCAAGCTGAGTATGATGCACTAGTTTTGGGGTTGTATATGGCAGCAACGATTGGAGTAAGCAATCTTGCATTCATAGAGATTATAATCTTATTGTAAAGTAGACTAATGGTGAGTTTTCCTTGAAAGAGCCAATGCTTGCTTCTTATAGAACTCTTGTTTAGTCTTTGTTAGAGAAATTTCAAGCGATGAGATGTGTACATACTCTGAGAACAATGAACCGTTATGCAAATGCACTTTCTACTTTGGCTTTTAAAATCAATATTCCAGAGAAAGAACAAAGTATTCCTGTAGTTGTACTCAAGAGGACTATCCCATGTCCATCCAATAAGCTATTACAGCCTCCAATTTAAGAGAAAGAGGATTGGCGAAAACCTATTATAGCATAGCTACTTAATCTTGATTCTACTGCTATTCCTCACTTGAAGCACTATATTCTGATTCATGGTACACTTTACCACAAAGGAAGTAATGGAGTTCTAGCCAGATGTATTTTTGAGGAAGAAGCAAAAGAAAGATTGAGAATAGCCCATGAGTAATGGTGTGGGGAGGAAGGACCACCTTTACATCGCTTACCCCAAAGCGCAGGATATTTTCGACCATCTATGTCCAAAGATGCTTTATAGCTTCAAAAGGCTTGCACTAGATGTTCTGAACCACCAGATATATAAGAGTGCAATTTTATGGGAAGTGTTGATGATTGGCATAGGCCCTATATTGATTTTATCCAAAATGGAATTTTACCAACTAACTTTCAAGATGCAAGAAGACTTAAGAGAAAAGCTCAACATTTCTTCCTCAAAGGAAATGACTTGTTTAGACTCTCATTTGCAGGAACACCATTGAAATGTGTTTCCTCAGCCGATGTCAATCCATTGTTAGAAAAAGTGCATGCAGGTAGTAACGGAGAACATGAAGGTGGAAGGAAGCTTTATCAGAAGCTTTTGGATCTTGGGTATTATTGGCCTACTATGGAAGCGGATGTAGTAAATTATGCAAGGACGTGTTATCCATGTCAGATTTATGAGAATGCTATACATGCTCCAACTGTACAACTTCATAGCATCATTACTCCATGACCATTCCATACTTGGGCATTTGATTTGATTGGACCTATCAATCTTCCTTCTAAAGGATATACTTGCATATTAGAAGCAACATAGTGCTTTACTAAATGGTATATCATTTGCAAGTTCAACATACCTAGACGTATTCTTTCAGATAATGGTACTCCATTCATTAATGCTAGTGTAAGAGAATTACTCGCTCTTTATGATGTGGATCATATGAAGTCTACTCCTTACTACCCAAAAAGAAATGGTCAAGCTGAAGGTATTAACAAGACTTTACTCAAAGTGCTTAATAGAATGGTGCATGAAGAACCAAAGATGTGGCATGATGCACTTCTAGTAGCATTATGGGCATATAGGACTTCCAAGCATGAACCTACTAAGGCAACTCCTTTTTCACTAGTATATGGGACAGAGGCTGTACTACTCGTGAAATTTCTAGTTCTATTTGCAAGATTAGCTTTAGACGCTGAATTTGATAATGATACTTTACGGATGTTAGAATTGGAAGCGCTAAAGGAAAGAAGAGATAGAGCAAAGAAGAACTTATCAGTCTATCAAAGGAGGTTGAGTAGAGTTTATGACAAGCTAGTGAAAAAGAAAAATTTTGAAGAAGGTGATCTGGTACTACATGTAGCTAAGCATATTAGAAGAGGAACCTCAGCTTTTAAATTCAGTCCAAAATGGGAAGGACCATATATTGTTCACGAGGTGAATGAGAGTGGATATTGCAGATTGATAAATTTGAAGAACAATGCCATCACTGCTCCAATCAATTTTCAATATATAAAGAAGTATCATGCATGAGATTCTAACTCCACTCTTTGTTATGTGCAAAATACATGTTTTACTTCTTTGTAATGAAAAACATTACAGCTGCAGCATCATCACTTTTATATTGGTTATGTTTTACTATTTTAGCCGCTAGCTTCATTACTTATGTCTTGGCTGCAATTATACTATATTATTGGTTGCAAGCTATACCACTCAATCTTTGATCATAATTTATCATTAACGTGTCAGCCGCTAGCTTTATCGCTCATAATTTGACTGTAATGATATTATTGGCCGCAAGCTTCATTGCTCATCTTTAGCCTTAACCTAATACTCATAAAGTGGCCACAGCTCTTATGCTTGCATATTTAAAAGGATGAAATAATCTCCTTCATGTCAAGTTAGAGTTAATCTCCTTGATGAAAAGTTGAGAGTTATCTTTTGGCCGCATACAATAATATGAAATGTGAATAAGTGCGCAACAAGCGTATAACATTATTATTAGTATTGCAAAAGAAAAAGAAATATGATATATCAATCTCCAATGAGTTTTTTTTTAAAAAAAAAGTAAAGGAAAAGTAAAAGACTAACCAATTGCATACTCCATAGAGAAGAGTTATTATTGGCAAATACATCTACTTGTTCTCGTACTTTAGCTTCACACTTTTTTAAGGAAGCTATATTCGCTGTAGCGTCTTTTAACTCATTTCCAAAGGAAGACTTGTTGAGGAAAATCTTGGCTTTAGATCTACAATCACTGAGGCACTCAAGCTTGAATCCAAAGTTACAAGCATCATTGAAATCCTGTAACATCTGTTGCAATTCCTCTTGTGAAGTACTCATTAATGGAGCATGAGAAATGGCTAAAGCTCTACCCAACACTTCCATCATTAAGCAAATGACGTCTACATTCTTTACAAAGGAAGTACTCCAAAACTCCCCCTCTATATTGAAAACATGCTCTAAGTATTCCATGTATTCTAATGAAACTTGAAAACTATGGAAGTCAACTTTCTTACCACTTTGTTCAGTATGTGCTACTTGAGTTTTGGCCACAAAGGTCTATCATAGAGTAAATTTCTTAGCCATTCAGCTTCTTTGGTTGCAGCAACTAATGCAATAAATTCAGATGCCATGGTAGAATCCGTTATACATGTTTGTTTCGTAGACCCCTACCAAGCATGAAGATCCATCCACTTGTGGAAGCATGATCTACTAAACTTGTAATCCAACTAGCATATGAATATCCTTCCAATACTGATGGATATCCATTATAGCAAAGACTATAGTTGATTGTTTTCTTTAAATACCTCGGTACTTGATTTGTGGCTTGCTAATGCAAAGTACCTAGATTACTTGTATACCTACTTAACTTTTTAATAGTAAATGCTATATCTGACCTTGTACACGTCATTACATACATTAAGCAACCAATCACTTTTGTATATTTTAACTGATCAATAGCCTTGCTAGCATTATATATTAATTTATTTTGAGGCTCCATAGGTGTAGATATTGGTATACAATCACTAAGTTCAAACCTTTTAAGTACCTTTTCAATGTACTGCAATTATGACAAAGTTATACTATTTTTATCTTGAAATATTTTAATTCTTAAGATGACATCTGCTACACCCATATCTTTCATTGCAAAGTTATTTGACAAAAACTTCTTTGTTTCCTTTACTTGTTCTAAATCCTTGTCAAAAATTAGCATGTCATCCATATATAAGCAAATTATAATACCTTTTCCATTTTGGAATTTGCTATATATGTATTTATTGGATTCATTTATTTTAAAACCATTGGCTAAAACAACTTCATCAAAGTTTTGATGCCATTGGTTTTGGCGCTTGTTTAAGCCCATACAATGACTTGACAAGCTAACAAACCTTATGCTCTTATCCCTGAACAATAAACCCTTTCGATTATGTCATATAGACTTCTTCTTCTAATTCACCATTTAAGAATATTGTCTTGACATTCATTTAATGAATAACCAACTTATAAATTGATGCAAGGGAAATTAGAATTCTAATTGTATTAATTCTAGCTACTGAAGCATAAGTATAAAAGTAATCAAACTATTGCTTCTATATAAAACCTTTGGCAACTAATCTTGCTTTGAATTTGTCCATGGTTCCATTCACCTTTATTTTCCTTTTGAAAATGCATTTATTGTTCCAAAATCCAAGTATTGTTTCCCATTATTGAGTCCATCTCATCATCGATTACTTTTTTTCAAAATGCATAATCTTGAGACTTCATTACGTTATCATATGTAATAGGGTCTGATTCTAAATTAAAACAATAAAGAATTTTATTATCAATATTTTCTCTTGTTCCTTTTACAAGGAACATATAAAAGTTTGTACCAAAATCTTTTACTTTTCTAGCTCTTTTTTTTTCTTTATTTTTGGACTAGATTTATCATTATTTTCATTTTGTTCCAATGGAATGTCATTTGATTAAATTGATTGTAATGGTTGTAGTTTTCTTGACACATACATGAATATATTTTCATCAAATATTGCATCTCTTGATTCAATAACAATGTTGACTAGATTTGAATCATTTGGTTCAACTACCATGAACTTATCTACTTTACTATATTGTGCATATCCTATGAATATGCATTCTATTCCTTTTTCACCTAATTTCTTTTTTTTGGGTTTCATAACTTTAACTATAACTCTACAACCCCAAAGCTTCTAATAGCTAAGGTTTGGTCTCTTTTTCTTTCATTGTTCATATGGGGTTATCTTAGTTTTCATTTTAGAAACTCTATTTAATTTGTGACAAGCTGTTAATAAAATTTCTCCCCAAAAATCTTTTTTTAAGACCTAAGTATAATAACATAGTATTTACCATTTTAGTTAAGACCTTATTTTTCCTTTCTGCTACACCATTATGTTATGGTGTATGAGGTACTAAAATATAATAGACTATCCCAATGGAGGCAAAATAATTTGGACTATAATATTCTCCACCTATATCCAACCTTAAGCACTTGATAAAAGATTCACATTGTAATTCTACTTCTATTTTATAAACCTTAAATTTATCAAGCACTTCATCTTTAGAATGTTGTAAATATACATAGCAATATTTAGAGAAATTATTAATGAATGTGACAAAATATTCTTTCCAACTAATGTAGGTGCACTACGCATATCACACACATCACTGTGTATTAGTTCAAGTAATTTAGTATTTCTTTTAAATTTAAGAAAAGGATTTTTAGTTTTTTTTGTTAGCATGCATGCATTGCATTTATCAATATTTTGATTAAAATTTGGAATTAAGTCCATTTTATACATATCATCCAATCTTTTATAATTTAAATGTCCTAATCTATAATACTATAAATAAGAGGATTTAATCATATAAACAGAAACAACAGTCTTATTCTTATTATTATTAACAATATTTAGTTTGAACATTTCCTAACACATATAACCTTTCCCAACAAATAGTTCTCCCTTGGATAGAATGAATTTATCTGCCTTAAATACAAGCTTGAAACCAAATTTATTCAATAGACTTCCAGATACTAAATTTTTCTTAACTTTGGAACATAGCAAACATCTTTCAAAGATAAAATTTTTCCAAAAATGAACTCAAGTTCAATAGACCCTTTCCCTTTAATGGTTGTTGTAGAAGAATTTTTAATATACGGGGAAATTTTCATGGTCACTTGGAGCTAAATTCTTGAACAGATTTGTTGCTCCTGAATCAATCCACCAATCATCATTTTCTTCAAACACTTAATTTTAGAAATCATAGCTACAAAATTTTCAAAAGCAACACCATTTGAAGAAGTAATTTTCTTCTTCAATAATCGACATTCATTTTTAAAAAGTGTTGGTTTTTTGCAATGGAAGCATGTGCTTTTGTTTTTTCTTTGGAATTTCGAACCATTAGCAATCTGCTTGAACTTTTTTTTGGCAAGTTTAGTAGTCTATCCTTCCTCCACAACATGTACTTTGGTTCCACCAAAAATAATAACTTGTTTTTGTTTCCTGTATTCCTCTTTGATTAGAAGATGATTTGCCAAAGCCTCAAGAATTATTTCTTCTTTTTTGTGTTTTAGATTTCTTTTAAAGTTTTTCCATGTGGACAAAGTTTGTCTGTAATGGAGGATACAACTATAGTTTCATCTATTTCCATTTTATATTGTTTAAACTGATTAAACATTCCTTTAACTTCTTGTAATTGTTCTATAACAAAACGCTTATCAACCATTTGATAATTATTAAAGTAACTAACAAGAAATTTCTTGCTTGTTGCATCTTTTATCATGTACCTGGCTTTCAATTTGTCTTATAATTCTTTTACAATAGCCTCATTCTGGTATGTGTCAAATAAGCCATTAGTCAAACTATTCAAGATGCAACCTTTACACATATAATCGGTATTGTTCCATTTCTCTCTCTTCGGTTTCGACAACAGACTGATTTCACCTTCTTCTGGTTTAGATGTAGTTAAGACATAAACAACCTTCAAGGTTGATAGTAAGAAATGCATCTTCTTTTGTCATTTTAGAAAGTTGCTACCATCAAACCGGTCCAATCACAAAGTTAGAAGTCAATTCTCTTAGTGTTCCACTTGCAGCAGCCATTGTTAAAATAAGATAAAACTTTAATATTGTTAGAACATCAAACTGGAAAATACTAAAATAGCTTCAAGGCATGTAACAATGCCAATGTCCTTAAGCTTTTATTCGCCTCCACTAATGGTGTGCAAAGGGGTTACAAGCGATAAACCTTAAGGATAAAATAAAGCCCAATGATTGACTGCATTCTGCACTGACAAAGTCAATCCACCGAGCATTCACTGATGAATAGCAAGATTATCTAGTCTTTTCTATAATTTTCTATACTAAAATGGCATGGAAGAAAATCTGAAGAATTTTGAAAAGAAAGGAGGAATGTTCGTTTTGTTGTTTCTATGTCTTTTCTGTTTCATAGGAGGGTTTTACTTAAAAGGCAACAAAGGCAGTTTTCCAACAGACACAATTGTATCTGTTTAAGACAAATGGTTTTTATCTGTTTTTAACTATTAAATAGACATAATTATGTCTTGTTTCAGACAGAATCTGTTTGTTTCTATTTCCAACGGTTATTATCCGTTAAAAATATATATTGAAAAATATTTTTTATTTTTCTGCAAGTGTCAAGTGTTATTATAAATAATTAAATATTAAATTTAATTAATTTCAAACCCACTCAAGCCCAAAAAGCCCATCCATGGTCCATTTTCTATTAAAGTCCTATTGTAATGGATTTATGCTCCTTTTTGTTAAATGACTCATTTTCCTTTTTTTTTTTGTCCAATGTGGGAAATATCCAACATGAGGCACGTTTAGTTTTTTTTTTTCCTTCTTTTTCGTTAAACATGGTCAATTTATAGGAAATGGAACTTAAATTCAATTAAAGGATTTGAGGTTTCTTTGGCATTTTCAAATTTTTGTTTTAGAAGATTCGTTTCTATGTGTGTGTGTGTATATATATATTTGAAAAAAAAATTCAAAACTTTACTTTTTTTGAAAGAGAAATTATGTACTAACTAATGAGTTAAATACTCGTTTTTATATTTTATTACTTTTGAAAATTTTGAAATCAGATAAGACTATGATAAATTTAATCATTGAATGTGAGCTTAGCTTAAGGATTTTGTTTTGGGCATCCTATGGATTATTATAAACTCCCCTTTCTATCGTTTCTTCTTTAAATTTCTATCTCTATCCTTGCAAAATTGTTAATTTACTTGCACGCATTATGGTGAACTTTGATGTCTATATTTTGATTTTTTTTTTAAAATTGAGAGAATGGGGATTCGAACCCTACTCTTTAGGCAAGAGATTATGCACCAACTAATGAGCCAAATACCCGAATGTAATATATTTTGTTTAATAAATGATTTTTTCATTGGTTGCTTTTATTTTATTGTTTCTATTTGATAACAGTTTAATTTGACCTGAACCCTAAAGGATATTAGTTGAAACAATTTTCAAGATTTAGTAGTTTGCTCTTATGAGAGGAATTTAGCCAAAGCTTTCCTTCCAATCTTTCATCCCTTTGAATTCCTTGATATGTAACTTGAAAAAACAGTCCTGTATGCATGAGAATCTCACTTACCAGCATACCACAGAGAAGGTAAAGAAAGCAAAATACCAAAAGAAAACAGCAAAACCTTATCAATTCTGCACCTTACGAAAATTTTAAATCAAACAAGTCTGACCTTATGATATATGTGCTGAGTTTCACTATTAGACAGCTTACCCCAGGAACATTGTAGACTAACCAAATACATTAACATAGTTTCATTTTAGTTGGCAATCACAACAGATAACCCAACTTCTCGGAGCACACAGCAGATGTATATATCAAAGGCAAATCTTCTGACATCTTCTATCCTGTTCTTAATAGTTCAAAACTACTAATTTTGCTGTCTATTTTGCATGGAAAGGCAAGCAAGAATAAGAATATTTACCATATCTGTGCAAACAATTCTCTGCATCTGATATAGCAATACCCTCTCTACTCTGTCGTTATTGTACATCGAGATAGATGGGCTCATGTATTACTGCTTTTACAACATCGATCATTTCATGTGAGCTAAAACCATCATCCTTCAAGTAAAATAGATGCAAGACTTTGCTCATTTTCCAAAACAATTCCTTGCAAGCTCTTGGAATGATGCTGCCATTTTCCTGCAACACTAATCTAAGCAGTTCCCTCCTCCTGTCATGCACTAAATGCTTCATTTCTTTATTTATATCTTCAGTAACAGCACTGGTACCATGAATCATGTGCAAAGACACAGCATTCAGTTTTCCTTCCATAGATTCCCTCTGCAACGTATCAGCCATAAGTAAATAATTCAAACCGCCATTTCAGATGAGACTAGCAGTTATTGGTGTTGTTTTTCCGAAAAGAAGCTCTACCTTAAAGGAGTGAATATCATTGAGAAGACGCCCACAAGTGCTTACAAGCTTGAATAGAAGATTGTATTCAGGGCTTTTAATAACACCCTCCGAAAGGCTAGCCCCAACCAAATACAGGGCTGGGAGGATTATTGGTCCCAAGGCAAATGATACATAACCATTTGTCATGTATTCATCCACAGTTGGCACTGACTTGTTCTTCAACCACTGGGCTTCCTGCAACATAGACCTAAGCAAATCCAGCCACTGCAACATAAACATCGTTCATATCAACTTTGATTGTATACAAAGTTTCTTAGATACTAATAATGTCCTAGAATTTCAGATGTATTTCATATAACTTGCTATTCAGGACGAGGTGTTCTGAAGAATGTGATGACAATCAGAAAAGATTCTATTAGTCACTGCTAATATGAGGAGTAAAATAAAGATAAAATCTTACAATCTCAGTAACATGAGTCTTCACATTGCGTCCTTGCCATGCAATTGCTTTCTCCCCAATCTCAGATATTGTGCTGCGAAGTGCTAAAAATAGGATTTCAACTTGCTCAGAACAACACTGGATGCTGACATCTACATCATGCCTGTGTTTCATTTTCTTATAAGCCAAACCTAATCAAATAATTTTTTTTTTTAAAAAAAAAAGAAAAAAAAGAGGGAGAAGAGCATACTTCTCAACCAATTGGATTAGGTTTAACAGTTCATCTTCAGAACCTCCAACATCAAAGAAGTCATCCACCACGGTAGTAAGCACACCATTTTTTGCCCATGATATGCGAGCGTCAGATAGTTCGGGAGAGAATATGGTTGCAGCTGCCGAGAAGTAACAGTAAGCCAGTTTCTGCCTGGCAAACTTCAGCTTGTCCAATCTATTTTCTTGAACCCACCTGTTTCATATGAGGGATATCATGCAATAATTTCAGAAGCACCTGTTAAGGTTGCCTACCATAGTTAAGGATGAGGTAACTCCCACGACTAGGGACGATGATGGATGTATAAGAGACCAACATCACATCAACACTAGAAACATAGACCACAGCCAAGGTACATCTTTATGACTCAAAAGAATGAAAAATAAGAATATTGTTCCCAGCTGAGTTTACCAGCTTCTGTTTAACGATGCTTGACTATGATCTTATGCTCCATGGGAATTCTTTTAGTGCATCATGGTTTATTTCTTTGCAAGAACATTTACCTCTCAAGTTGTTTGAGTTCTTCACGATATATTGATTGACAGGCATTGAAGTCCTCCACTGCTAGTCTTAGGAGATCTTTGTCGCCAATACTCGAAGAACTAGCATATGAAGCATACAGAATAAGATGCTAACCAGGCATACATTAGTATGTATTTAAAGAAAAACAATTAATAAAAGAAATCAACTACCAAAGGAGTACCAATATGAAGTTTTAAGCATCCTTATATTATCTACAGCATAATTCTCTATGTTTCTCCGGTGTACTAAGCGCTCCAAACTTGCATAGTGGGGAAATTCAAGAGCATCATTCACCTGAAAATTATAAAAGGCAGT
>NW_018397282.1:637174-702894 GCF_002168275.2 Theobroma umbraticum
AAAGTACATTGAATTCAAAATGAAAAACAAATGGCTTGGCAGTTTCCTTCAAAAGTATCAATTTTCAGAAAAAAAAGAAAAAAAACAACCTTTTGTATGGTATATTTTCTAAGTTTATCTGCAGACATAGAACTGTTGGATAATTCCTGTTTCAAGAAATGACTTGTCCATGAGTTTTGTTGCTCCAGAACTTGTTCATCTGGATGTATCATCATCTGTGAAGCCCTCAATAACTCTACGGCAGCACCCAAATCCTTTAAATATCCTCCAAGCGAATTAAAGAAATGTTCTTCAGCAAATCCAGTTAATGGTTCTACATCACAAGGTTACCCAGAAAATCACTTAACAATAAAATCCTATTTTCTAATCATCCAATTACCAAAAGAATCAACATACCTGAGTTAATATCATAACCATTGACTCGTAGTATCCGAAATGCCAGTGCACAAGTGGCTGGATCCAAGAATATCTCCTCCTCTCCCTGCAGCCAGCATCTGTTTGTTGGCTAATGTTATATTTTATTGACACATGATCAATGAACTTAAAGAGAAGTTTTTGAGACATTCTTATGTAGAGATTGAGCATAAAAATATGTCAACATTCCAAATGCATTATATACAGCATTTATGTTTGTAATAGAACATTACCGGTATGTTTCATCCAATACACTTGCAATTTCTTTCCTGAAATGCTCACCAATTCCCAGACTTTCAATAGTCTCCACCATAGAAAGACGAGGATACAGATGGAAAGGATAAAGTGTGGGAACTGAGATGAGTACTGATAAGTTAGTAAATTTAGGATTACATAATGAAATAAAATACATTGAAAGTTGTGAAGTAACATCAGCTTAGTAACCTGCATTCCCAAACTTCTCTAAGAGTGCATTGAGATAATAAAGACAACCAGCATTCTGAGTATGAGCAAGAGCAGCTGCTGTTGTGGATGGTGAATTGAACAATGATCCATTCTTTAGCTGATGCTTCATGACCATTCCCCAGTCTTGATGTTTGCCAATTCCTTCTGAAACATATGCTAAGTACGCTTTCATGCCCTTTGAGCTTTCTTTGTGGCAACTAAATCAAGAAAATTGGAAGAGAGTTTCTTAGGATAGGAAGCTTGGAAGCCATGTCTAACAAAACATTTTTAGTTTCTTTTCACATTGCTTTCAAAATGAATTAGTGTATGCCAATTTTAGGATTGCAATACTCCTAATTTCTAGAAAGCATTAAGACTAATTAAGCAATAATAAGCCAACCAAAACAGGTTTGACAAAGATAAAGGTTGGGTAAACTTGAAAAGCCTAACACTCTGGTTAGCTTGGCTAATGCTCTGCCAATTATATGCTAGCTGCTGATAACACAGAGTACAATTGTTATCAAATTTATCTATCACAACCACAAATGTCATAAATGAAGCCTTTGTGAAAGGTAATAAAAACAAAATTATACCTTCTGAGCTCTAAATCTCTTTTATGAAACACAGCATCTACATCTGTTGATCTCAAAAGGAGGTTCAAATTCAAATCCTTAGCATATTCGATCATACCAGAAAATACGATATCAAATCCAACAGGTGTATGTTGGTTCTCATCAGAAATTGAACCAAAATGTGACTCAATAAACTGGAGGCCTGTAGAAGAAAAAAACATTTAATCCCATGCACGCTGTTGGAGAAAAATGACAGATAGAACTGATGGAAAAAAAAAAAAAAAGAACTGATGAAAATACCCTTGGTCATTTGTTCTACGCCAACACCCCATCGTCTCAGTGCAAGGACACATGCAAGTGTGGAGGAAAGGCTGTCTTTAGTTAACAAGGGATCACGATGAGGAGGACCCCAAGAACCATCAGAAAGTTGATTCTCCAATAACCATTGTAAGCACCCAGGAAAACAGGGGTTTCCAGGGGAATTTGGAGATGGGACCATTGCAACCCAAGCAGTGTCATAAGAAGAAATAGAAAGCTCAATGTGATCAAACATCTTCTTAATCCTTTCTTTAGTACCCTCAAAGTTCTGCATAGGTAAGAGAATCATTTTTCTCAACAACAATGTCAACTCTATTATACATTTACAATACGTAGGGATTAGGAAATAGAGAATAGCAAAAGTCTAAGTGATTGATAAGAGGCAAGATTCTTATACCAAACCATTAGTGTGGGTGTTTGTTGTTAACTTTGCTCCACAGTCCATGGAAACTGCTCAGGTGGGGGCAAAAAAGTACACAGAGAGGTAAACAAGGTAATCCAGAATAATCAACATGAGTAAGATAAGAATATAACTTAAAAAAAAAAAATTAAGGGATGAAAATATACAATGGTAGAAGTTGAGACCAGAAACAATGTATCTTAATGCAAAAAATGGCAATTGACTTTGCAGTCAAAGAGAGAAATTTGGATTTCATATTTCAGGTGAATCAGGCAAACATGGCAAGCAACCTTGCAAAATGAAGTCATTTTGGAATTTTCATGAGAAACACATAATTCCAAAATCCCACCAACTCCTTTTAATCAAACTTAATCAAAGACTAAATGGCGTCCTTGAAACAGGTCACAAATAAGAGTAACAAGAGGAAGCTTGGTTCTTAAATCTAAATGTGACAATTGGAGCAATGTTTAACATATTATGAATAGCTTATATATACACAAGACTTTCTGAGATAAACTGAGTGCAATGTGAAACTGCAAAATGCCACCAGAATTAGTCCTTGGTTAGACATCTACTCCTCCTTTATCATTCATCAAATTAATCCTGATTCCTGATTTAAACAATTTTCTGCTTTGTACGAAGAAAGGGTTATTACTTTTTGATCATGAAACACAATTTAGAACCCTTTGTATTAGAAATTTTCATTTGTTCAACTCTAGTCTAAATCATAGAGACAACATACCAAACATTTGCTCTATGCCAAAACTTGATCAGTCTAAGTTATACCATATACCAAATATACAAAGCAGATAGATAAACAAGCATACATCAAATTACCCAGTGGCAGAAAGCATCCAAGGATAGGCTAACAGGAAAAGAAGAGATAGAGAGAACCTGAAATGGAAGATGTGGAGCACCTAAGGCTAAGAGCATGGGGGTGAAACAGAGACATGGTGATTTTGATACCAGCAATTGCAGAGAGATAGCCACAGCTGCACATATGAAGCATCAACAACACTGTTAAATTAAAAAAATAAAAAGGGTAGAGGCTGCTTTGAAACTTGAAAAGTTCTAATACTTTACTCTTAAAGAGACCAACAGTGTGACTGTCAGCCAACAAGCTTTTGTCTGTGAACAACACCCTTCAACAATCCCTGCTGCGATCATGTCACTTGGGTCACCTTTTTGTTATTAAAAGGATGAACTTTTAATTATATAATAATATGGAAATGCCTTTTTACATAGTAATAATTAAAAGTTTCCTTATAGTATATGTAGTTACCAAATTAGTATTATAAATATGTGGCTTATGTTGACCCTTACACGTGTCCTAATTTATTTGTTTACCATTACTTGACTTCTTTTTCTTGTGATAAATTTATAACTTTTTAAGACACTAAGTTTTACTCATGAAATAAAACTTAAAGCTTTTCTAATTTTTCTAAATATTATTATTAAAAATAAAACTACTAAAATATTAATGAAAAAGAAACAAAAGGAGACAGAGGGAACAAGAACATAAAATCCACCTGTAAATAAATTTAGTCAAAGTGAAAACGACAAGGCACAATAAGACAAGTGGTACTTGGGTGGAATATCTTTTAAAAGCATGGCTAGGAGCAGGCCTTGGATTCAACTAAATACTAATACTAATAGATGTCCATAAACATTAATAAAAATTATAATTAAATAGTTATTTTCATTCTATTTAATATATTACTTTTATCAAATTCAAAAATGTCAAAACAACAACTATAAAATTTTTTTAATAAATATCACTTTATAAAATTGTTTTCATTCTATTAAAAAATGTTATGCATATCACAATACAAACAGACATTGATGCCAAGTGAAAAACTAAAACAATAAAGTTATGAGTAACAAAATAATAATGTCTTGGTATATGTAGACCATATTTGTTGAAAGCTGGAATAATTGAGGACTTATGGGCAAGGCAACAAATTATTTTACCCAGTAAAAAATCAATTAGATTGAAATAGTTGAATGGTTAGTATTACCTATTATTAAGCTGAAAAGTATGCATTGAGAGATGCAAATTAGATGTAATTGTCTCTTGTGGAGATCTCCATTTTGTATTTCTAGCACTGCATAGCAACCAAATAAAATGATGACCAAATTATATAATATAAAAATAATGTTGTGGGTTCTCCTCAAGTGTAGCTCACAACTTAAATCAACATAAAAAATAAGTAAAGAAAAAGTTTTTTCTTTTTTTTTTTTGAATTAAGAATTTGTTTTAAAACATGAGAAAAACTGTCAACAAAAAGAAGACCAAGGAAGAAATTTTTTGGCTTGTTTTGTGGCATTGATGGGAAGGTGATTTGTGGTCCATTTTCAATGAAAGTTTAGTATGTTATCTTAACATTGTGAGCTTCAATTTGTACGATTAGATTGCATTTTTCTCTTCTCTATGTGTTGAGCTATGATACTCTTTTTTTGGGTGTTATGTATTGTTGCTTAGTAATTTTCCCATTGTTAATAGTGAGTAGGGGTTACTATGAGTTCTAGAATTGTTGGAGGACTCTTTGCTATACTCATTGTTCTTTTATAATTGATTATTTTTCTAGACTAGATCTTGTGATTTTTACCTCTCACATTGAGGTGGTTTTCCACATTAAAAATTGTGTGTTCTCTTGTGGTTTTTTTTTATACATTCATAACTATATCGATTGTTTAGGATATTTTTGTTGGTTGAATATTTGCTCCTCACAGGTTCTTTCAAGCAAGAAAGGCTTTATTTTTTATTGTTACTTCCACTATATCAATACCCTTTCTTAACAACTAGTATTAGAATGAGATTCTTTATTTGTAAGTTTAGCTTGATTGAAAGATGGAGCTTAATTATAGTAGAATGATCAGTTTGAATGGCACAAATTATCACAAGTGGAAAAGAAAGATAAAAGATCTACTATTTGTAAAAAAGCTACATTTACCAATATATTGTCGAATTCTCATGCAAGTGCATGTTATCGCAAACAAGAAATATAGCGAAGAAGTAAAGTATCGTTCCCATGAAGATTTATTCCTAATCTTTACTAAGTACTAAAATTTATGAAAAATTAATCTTATTTAAGTAACTAAAATCTTTAGAAAATTAATTAAAACTAAGTTAAAGCAAGCACTAAATTAATTAACAGAAATTAAAATTACTTGAGAAAGGCAATAAACTAAATACTAAATTAAAAGCATGGCTAGGAGCAGGCCTTGGGATTCAACTAAATACTAATACTAATAGATGTATATAAACATTAATAAAAATTATAATTAAATAATTATTTTCATTCTATTTAATATATTGCTTTTATCAAATTCAAAAATGTCAAAAGAATAACTATAAAATTTTTTTAATAAATATCACTTTATAAAATTTTTTCATTCTATTCAAAAATGTTATGTATTATACAATACAAACAGACATTTGAGATTTGATTCTGATGTAAAACATCTAGCAAATAATTTTTAGATAATTTCTTGGAGCAAGCAGAGCGTCAAAAGCCAAAACGAAAAGCCCAAAAGTAATAAATGGCCTATTCGTAATTTTAGTATTTTCCTTATTTAGTTAGGGGTCTTACATAGGAATTATAAGTATAATAAAATTTCTTTTTTATTTAATTTACTTGTATTAGGATTTTAGGATAGTCATGATCTAATTAGGAATAAAATATTTATTTTATTTAAATCTTTTGTTAATTATTCTAGTTGTATTAGACAACCAGAAGTAGAGTTTTGCTAGGACTTGGGCCTATAATAGTATAAATAAGACTCTTATACTTAGTTTTTAAATCATCGAATAATATTCTTAATTTCTCCTCTCAACTTGAGTTTAAAGTTTCAATATTTGAAACTTGGTTATTAACCTTAAAGGTTTAGTCAAAGTGCTAGCCTTTATTTCCACGCTAACTCGATGCGTCAGATTCACATCTTATAATAAAAAGTGATGTAATTTACAAATTAAAAGAAATCACAATCAACTTAACATAAAGGGAAATGTTGCAAAAAAACATATTTAAATTGCAAAATTTCCAAAAACAACCCAGTTCTCTGTGAGGTTTAAGAGTGGATATCCCAAAACCATCAAAATTTTCATCAAGCACAATGAACAAATGATGCCAATTGAAAACCTAAAACAATAAAGTTATGAATAAGAAAATAATGACTTGGTATATGTAGACCATATTTGTTGAAAGCTGGAATAATTGAGGAATTATGGGCAAGGCAACAAATTATTTTACCCAGTAAAAAATCAATTAGATTGAAATAGTTGAATGGTTAGTATTACCTATTATTAAGCTGAAAAGTATGCACTGAGATATGCAAATTAGATGTAATTGTCTCTTGTGGAGATCTCCATTTTGTATTTCTTGCACTGCATAACAACCAAATAAAATGATGACCAAATTATATAAATATACAAATAATGTTGTGGGTTCTCCTCAAGTGTAGCTCACAACTTAAATCAACAAAAAAAATAAGTAAAGAAAAAGGGTTTTCTGTTTTTTTTTAATTAAGAATTTGTTTTAAAACGAGAGAAAAACTATCAACAAAAAAAAGACCAAGGGAGAAATTTTTTGGCTTATTTTGTGGCATTGATGGGAAGGTGATTTGTAGTCCATTTTCGATGAAATTTTAGTACGTTATTCTTAACATTGTGAGCTTCAATTTGTACGATTAGATTGCATTTTCTCTTCTTTATTTGTTGAGCTATGATACCCTTTATTTGGATGGTATGTTGTTGCTTAGTAATTTTTCCATTGTTAATAGTGAATAGGGGTTAGTATGAGTTCTAGAATTGTTGGATGACTCTTTGCTATAATCATTATTCTTTTATAGTTGATTATTTTTCTAAACTAGATCTCGTGATTTTTACCTCTCACATTGAGGGGGTTTTCCACATTAAAAATTGTGTGTTCTCCTGTAGTTTTATTTGTGCATTCATAACAATATCAATTGTTTAGGATATTTTCGTAGGTTGAATATTTGCTCCTCATAGGTTCTTTCAAGTGGGAAAGGCTTTATTTTTTATCGTTACTTTCACTATATCAATACCCTTTCTTAACAACTATTATTAGAATGAGGTTCTTTATTTGTAAGTTTAACTTGATTAAAAGATAGACCCTAATTATAGTAGAATAATCAGTTTGAATGGCACGAATGATCACAAATGGAAAAAAAAGATAAAAGATCTACTATCTGTAACAAAGCTACATTTACTAATATGTTGTCAAATTCTCACTTAAGTACACGTTATCGCAAACAAGTAATATAGTGAAAAAATAAAATATCGTTTCCACAAAGATTTGTTCCTAATCTTTACTAAGTACTAAAATTTATGACAAACTAATCTTATTTAAGTAAGTAAAATCTTTAAAAAATTAATTAAAACTAAGTTAAATCAAGCACTAAATTAATTAATAGAAATTAAAATTACTTGAGACAGGCAATAAACTGAAACTTAGAATTATGGGTTCATTTAACACTTTATCTGATACTAACTTCTCTCATTATTTACTTTCTTAGGTCGTTTTACTAACCTAAAATCCAAAACTATGTACAAGTATCCATTAAAATGCTTGCACAAATATCTAACTTAATTGGGTCACTATATGTCTATAAGAATCAATTAAATTAAGTTCATTAAGCTAGTGTCCTAATTTGACTATGAAAGGCAATTAGCGTATGTCTACCCAAATCGCGAATTAGATCACCTATGTGATGTGAACATACATTATTCAAATGTTAGTCTAATCTAAAATCTATCTATTGAGTCTTAATTAGATTCACAAATCAATTAATTGCTGATCGAGTAATTAAAAGCATTAAAAATATTTTTAGGTTAATGAATTAGCTACTCATCATATCTTAATACTCAAAAGATTAAATCTTTAGTATTGGATCATCGACTGGATGAAATTTGAGACTATAGGATAAAATTGACATAAAAGGTAAAACGATAAATTCACCTATTGTCATTGGATGGCTATGAGAGTTCACAACATAAGGTTGACAATTAGACAAACCAATTTTAAATTTTACATATTGGATATTTCTCATAATTGTAGATAACTCAAGAGTGCAATTATAAATCTGTGGTGGAGTGATTCCATAGTTAATAAATTAGAATTATTTTTAATGAGATTAGGAGATAATTCTATATTTATTGGAGCTTAAAATCTCTATGTCCAATGTGATTACTTTGATTTATAGAATTCAACTCGTTTTAAATGGAATGCATGTTTACTTATTAATGCAAACTCATATTCAAGTTTGGTAACTAAGTATTGTCTTAATTAAGACAAGAGTTGTTTTAATTTAGACAAGGTGCGTATAATGTTTTAATTATAAACATGAGTATATGTAGGTTGATTAAGATCAGAGTTATCTTAAGCATATTATTTTTAGTAAGTCAAAATTATCTTAATATAGAAGTATTTTTTATGAAAAAATTTATTAACACAATTATTGACTTATAAATAAAAATAACAGTGGAGGATATTTAATTATAACTATAAGAATTAAGAATTGTTAATTTTTTATTTATAATTAATTATAATTATGAGATAATTATATTACTCCATGTGTGATTAGAATTTTCTTATTTTATTAACAATTCTTTTCAATTAAAGATGGATCACAATAAAATAGAATAATCCTAATTTGACATGGACTGGCAATTATAATTAAATAAATAAATTACTATGTAATTATAAATATAGGTGAAAAATATTTATTTAATTTTAATGAATTAAATTAAAAGGAGTTTTAAGTGAGAAATATCTCTCATATTTTTATGGGGCCAAAAATCACATTATAAATATGTGATTTGGCCAAAACCCTAGCCACCCTCTTTTGAGATAGCCAAATTCTTCCATCTCTCTGTCTTTAGGTTTTCTACAAGCCTCATAAAAAGAAAAATTACCGTAAAAGAAATTGAGAGAAAACTATCTAGTTATCATCTAGAAAAGTATTCCACACTTAGCCCACTCTAGGTTCAAGATTGAAAGATTCTTGAAGAATAAGTGGCAATTCAAATTGGTCAAGAATTCTAACAATTGGTGTGGTGGTGCATTTACTACAATTCATTAGGAAAGAAGAATCAAATATATTTCTAGTACATAGTAGGTAATATCTTTTACTTTTGATTGTTTTATATTGATGCTATTATTATTTGATTTGCATAATGAATGATTTTGCATTTCAGCTTGTGTAAATTGGAAAAATTGCTTCCATAACTAGAAAATTTTTTAAATCTATAGGTTAAATAGTCACAATCATGCACAATGATCCAAATCCAACAAAAAATACAAGCTTTTTGGAAGTGGATAGGCTAGAGAACTTCTATACTCGACTATCAATGATCGTTAGACACAAAATTCAAAAGTAAAATGGCTACTTGCTTGCTTTAATCAACTCCAATGGCTCTAAGACTTCTTCAACTATAGAAAAGACCATTTAGAAGCATTTTAAAGTGAGGAAGAAGAAAGAAAAAAGGGCCAAACTCTTTAAGATCATGGTCTTGAAAAGAAAAGAGAGACAACCCAGCAAAACCAAGCCTACTTAAGCTAAAATCTTCTTTGTGCTTTCACTCCAATCTTTTTATCCTATCTTTACACTCATTGTTAGGCATTATTCCTGTATTATACTAAACTAGCAAAATCCACATCTTAGAGGCACTTTAGTTATTCTTTCTAAAGGTTCTAATTAACTTATCCCTAAAAAGTTAGTTCGAGTTTATGGTTGAACCTGATAAAAACCATTCTATGGGTTGTACTTGCTCTCAATAAAAGGCATTGTATAGATTATGCTTGCTCCCAGTACAAGGCATTGTACAAGTTCCACTTGATCCTGTGAAAGAGCATTGCAAGGGTTATGGTTGCTTTCGTAAAAAGCCATTGGAAGGGTTTAATGCCCATAAAAAGCATGTTTCTTTAACTAGATTTGAAATTCCTTAGCTTGCTAAGGCAAAAGACGTAGACAATTGAAAAAGCCAAACCTCCATAAAATTCCTATGTCTTCTTTTTCTTTTTTTCTTTTACTTTGATTTGTTGCATTTTATTTCAAGAAAAACCATTTCACAAATTGCTTGTATTTTTCACATCTTGATTTGCTTTTTTGTTAAATTATTCTCTATCATCATTACTTACACATTTCTTGAAATATTTTTCTTAAGTTGCTTTTATTTGATTTGTACTTGAAAAACATTTTAAGTATTTCAAAGTGATTATTTGCCTGTGTTTATTAAAATTTATATATTCATCAATGTTTTCCTTGGAACTCTTCTTACAAGCTTTAAAAAATGAGTTTCTCATCTAAGATCAACTATCAAGTTTTCATAGTTGACTATATATTTGTTTAAATAGTTTTTGAAAAGGTTTTACAAAGGAGAAATAAAACCATAGTCAACTAGAGCTTCTCCATAGTCGACTATAGCAGTTCATACTTCATTTTTCAACATTTTTAAAGTCTAATTCACCCTTTCTTGGACATTCTTATTACTTGATTCATTGAGCTAACATTTCTAGCAGTACAGATGCAAGACTTGATGTTATGAGGGAAACATTTGAGAAAAGACGGCTTGATCTTCTTCAAGACACCATTAAAGAGAAAGTGGGCACCACTCATTATGCCATGGCAACACAATTTTGATGATATAGATCAAAATATCCAACACATGCTCCAACATCAATAGTCCTTGAAAGCCTAAATTGCACAACTTCTTTCCATAGATGTCTTGCACTTCACTCACCATGCATCCCATCATCCTGTTTATATTTGTGTTTATGAACTTGGAGGCTTGATACTTTGGATGTTTAAATGTTATAACTTTATGAACTTAATGGTTGTAATGCTCACATGATTTTATTTATAAATGTGTGTGTGTGTGTGGCATTATTGGGTGAAAGTGTGTATATATATGTTGCTTCTTGATTGTGTTGAATCAATATAATTCTTAATGCCTTGATTGAGTCTATCGTGAATGGAAATATATCTTGACTTGATAATGTGTTGGATTGATGGTTAGACATTCTTGATCTTAATGCCTATATATTTTTTATAATTTTCATTAACCATTGTCTCTTGAGTCATAATGCTTAAAGTTCACACTTTTATTCCTTTTTGATATAACAAAAAGGGGGAGAAAGTTTATGAACACATTGAAATGCTTTCGTATACTATTGATAAAGTTCAATCTTTTTGAAAACTTCTTAAAATTTCATTCATGTGTTGAGGGGGAGAGTATAGACTTTATATCATTTTTCTAAACCCTTCTCACTTGAACTTAAAAGTTTTCAAACAAGTGCTTAGTGACTAACGGAGTTAAAGGGAGAGATTTCAAGAGATTTCAAATGCAAATATGCTCATGATTTTGTCATATCAACAAAGGGGAGATTATTGGCATTGAATATCTTATGTTTTGATTTGACAACATTGCATGATATCTTGGTTTTGATCTTAAATATTTGAAATTGTCTAATATCATGTTCTGATCCTCCCAAGATTGTTCAAATGTTTGAAAAGCAAATTCATAATTAGAAAACATCACAAAGCTTTTCAAAACATTGAGTCTTCAATTGAGTAAATATAAAGCAAATATGCTTTGATTGATATTTGATTGTAGGAAAGAAGCATGGAAGAAAAAGCTGAAGTAATGAGTCAAAAAGTCAAGGAATATTGAAGACATAAGGCAAGAGTCGACCCTAGAGAAGCTCTAATCTACCTTATGGCAAAATGGTCGAAGAATTACTGAAGAATTGTGAAACAAAAAAGCCATAGTAGACTCTATAAACGCCATAAACAACCCTATGGCAAGAATGAATGAAAAATCACGAAAACATGAAACCACAGTCGACTTTCAGATAGAATGAAAGCACAATTCGAGGTTTAAGAACCATAGTTGACCTTGATGAAGCTACAGTCAACCCTAAGGCAAAACACTCATAACAATTGGTGATAGATGGACTAATGAACAGATTTTCATAGAAAGGCTTGCTTGGGCCCAATAGGCATGAATAGATTTTCATAGAAAGGCTTGCTTAGGCCCAATGGGGTATGCCTATTGGGCCCATGCGCTAGTCATGGCCTGAGATGGGGCTATGATACCGACGGGAATGCTTGAACCTCTACCAGTACCAACCACATCATGGGAAAGCATTTCTCTTGACTTCATAGTAAGGCTCCCTAAAATGGAAGAAATGACAATGATTTTGGTGCTAGTGGACCATTTTTCAAAGTACGTTACATTTATCCCAATATAGAAGCTTAGCTCTGCAGAAGAAACTGCTTGTACAATTTTCAAACATGTGGGAATATACGAAGGCATTCCTAAAAGTATTATTAATGACAAGGATCCAAAAGTTACTAGTTTCTTTTAGAAAGAGTTTTTCAAGCTATTAGGGTTAGAACTTAATATCTCCTTTAATTATCATCCATAGGCAAAAGACGAAACGGAACACTTCAATGGATTGTTCAAAAGAATATCTACAATACTTTGTACAGGTCAATCAGAAAAATTGGCCTAATTTGCTAGATGTGGCTCAATTATGTTTCAATTTATAGAAAGCTCCACTATAAACAAAACTCTTTTCAAAGTTATCATCGGGCAACAATCTAGACTCCCCTACACTTTGGTGGAATCTTACATTGAGAAGAGCCCTCAAGCCTTCGAGCCTTTAATTTTGCTAAGGAGTGCAAATAGAACACTAAGATCACCTATGTCTATCTAAAGAAAGCTTTCAGTTGCATGAAAAAGTTGGGCAAACAAATGTCGAATAAAGTAACATTTTAAGGAAGGAGACCTTGCATTAATGAAATTGGTAACTGAACAACTCAAATTCTTAAGAAAAAAGATCGGCAACTAACATGGAAGTATGAAGGCTCAATGCCAATTATTACTAAGGTAAGGAAAACCTCCTACAAGATTGATCCACCTAAGTGGATGAAGGTGCATATAATGTTTCACATTAGCAACTTGAAATCGTTCCATGCAAATCCAACAAATGCAAGCAAAAGTCAAGCCACAAGAGCCATGATCAACACCAAGCCACCATTCAACACTTAGTAGAGGAGATTCTTGCAGATAGATTGGCCATAATCAATCAACGACCAACACAGGAGTACTTGGTGAAAAGAAAAAGTCTTAGGATAGATGAAATCACCTGGGAGAAAGAAGTTGACCTCCGTGCCTTCAAGTAAAAAATCAAAGAGTTTCAAGCCAACTAGTCAACTAAAATGTCTACAGAAGGAGTGAGGTAAAATGTAATGAGCCAACCTTATATAAGGCTATGACAGGGTAAAATCATCTAGGATATTAAGTCCATTATACCCTCAGGGGAAATATTCCCCTTTTAAAAATTATAATGGCACTTGGTACCATATTTAGAAATGCTCGTTAAGTTTTAGGTGGAAGACCTTTTAGGGAAGGAATGTTTCTATTTCACTCATTGTAATGATTCTTGGTGGTATGCTTGTAAAGCTTCATTCTCTCTTTATAAGAGATGAGCAATCAGTGGATTGTTAAGCTTTTTATTGGTAAAGGTATGTTTGTAACTAACCATCTAATGTTCCCCCTATGGCTTGACGATGGCACATTAGTGGTTTTGATCCCTTTTTACTTACTTTCGATATTAATAAACCATTTTCCCTTTTTATGGATTCAATGGTTGCGTATATAGCATCCTTTATGCCTTATGATTTCAGAATTATTGTTGCATAAACTAACTAATGGCTATTATCGATGTTTGCTCAGATATAATCGAGTTATTACCTACCTTGTGTGGAAGCGTCCACTCAAATGCCACATGGATCATCATGTACTTAAGTAAAGGGGCATAGCCCGTGATAGTGTTCCAGTGTGTATCCATAACAATAAATTGAAATTATGGATACTAGCTTTTTATGCTATATCCTAGTGAATTTGGTTATTCAAGAATGACATTGTATTTAATAGAAACATTGATGGCAAGCAATTATATGACTTGAGCAAGTTACGAATTGTTGTTTGGAACAAAGTTAAGTGGCTAAAGTTAATAAGGTCACAATGAAGATATATTCAGAAATCTAAGCCTTATTTCCATTACTCCAAGTCAAAGCCGGCTAAAGATAGAATGATGTGGGAGGCTCCAATGTTAGGGTGGGTTAAATTCAATATGGACAGTGATTCTGTTAGAAATCCAAGAGATGCGAGAATTGGAGGATCTTGCGTAATTATAAGGCTAACATCATTATCAAATTCTTTAAGTGAGTGGGGATGTGTGACGCAAACTTTATAGAAATCCTTAACATCAAAGAAGCTTTTATTTTATTCACTAAGTTCCTAAGGCAGTTACAATTTAATTTATGGGTAGAGAGTGGCTTAAAAATTGCGATGATGTGGTTAAATAATCCTTCCAAGGCACCATGGTGGTGTAGGCATTGCATGGTGCAAATCAGCTATCTTCAAAAGTCAATTAATCTATATGAAAGGTAACTCACATTATGAGAAAGGCCAATGATGATGTGGATTTATTAGTTAAAGAGGGAGTTGGAAAAGAGAAGGAGTTGGTTTAATATTTTGGATTTAATGAACGATTGTGGTACCAAATGTGATACTTATATCCAAACATATATATATATATATAATTGGATAGATAGTAGAACTTGTAAAAGATCCTATTTTGTTGGATTTATTTTTAAAGATAGGTCCTTGAAGCTTCCGTTGGATGAGAAACGTTATCCTGATTAGCTTCCATTGGATGAGAAATGCTATCCTGATTATAGACTAAATGGTGGTTTGAATTTGATAAAAGTTAGGGTGTGAAAGGAATTTGAGTTTTGCTTGGTTTGTATTAGGTTCTGGATAGGAATGGAGTTTAGTAGCGGTGATATTGTCATGAGATTAAAGGTGAGAATATGTTAAATCTGGACAGTAATTTGAACTGCGGGTAAAAGGCTTGGATTCAGATAGGAGATATTGTTCAACTGTCATAGTAGCTATAACTTGAGATTGGAGTGCAGTCTTGCTTTGTAGAAGAAACAGCTTGTACAATTTTCAAACATGTGGGAATATACTAAGGTATTCCTAAAAGTATTATTAATGACAGGGATCCAAGAGTTACTAGTTTCTTTTAGAAAGAGTTTTTCAGGCTATTAGGGTTAGAACTCAATATCTCCTCCAATTATCATCCATAGACAGAAGACGAAATAGAACGCTTCAATGGATTACTAGAGGAATATTTACGACACTTTGTACAAGTAAATTAGAAAAATTGACTTAATTTGCTAGATGTGGCTCAATTATGTTTCAATTTGTAGAAAGCTCCACCATAAACAAAACTCTTTTCGAAGTTGTCATCGGGCAATAATCTAGACTCCCCCACACTTCGGTGGAATCTTATATTAAGAAAAGCCCTCTAGCCCTCAAGCCTTTAATTTTGCTAAGGAGTGGGGATAGAACACTGAGATCGCCTAAGCCTATCTAGAGAAAACTTCCAACCACATGAAGAAGTGGGCAAACAAAGGTCGAAGAAAGTGTCACTTTAAGGTATGGGACCTTGCACTAATGAAATTGGTAACCAAACAACTCAGATTCTTAAGAAAAAAGATCAACAACTAATGCAAAAGTATGAAAGCTCGATACCGATTACAACTAAAGTAAGGAAGACCTCCTACAAGATTGATCCACCTAAGTGGATGAAAATGCATATAGTGTTTCACGTTAGCAACCTGAAATCATTCCAAACTGATCCAACAAATGCAAGCAAAAGTCAAGCCACAAAAGCCATCATTAGCACCAAGCCACCATTGCAACATCGAGTATAAGAGATTCTTGCAAACAGAACGACCATATTCAATCAACTACCAACACAGGAGTACTTAGTGAAATGGGAAAGTATGAGGACAGATAAAATCACTTAGGAGAAAGAAGTTGACCTCCGCGCCTTCAAGCAAAAGATCAAAGAGTTCCAAGCCAACTAGTCAACGAAAACGTTGACAGGTTGAGTGAGGTAGAATGTCATGAGCTAACCTTGTATAGGGCTATGACAAGGTAAAACTATCTAGGAGATTAAGTCCATTGTACCGTCAAGGGAAATGTTCCCCTTTTAATCATTGTAATGACACTTTGTAGCATATTTGGAAATGCTCATTAAGTCTGAAGGTGGAAGACCTTTTAGGGAAGGAATGTCTCCATTTCACGCATTGTAACGATTCTTGGTGGTATGCTTGTAAAACTTTGTTCTCTCTTTATAAGAGGTGAGCAATCAGTGGATTGTTAAGCTACCTCATTGGTAAAGGTATGTTTGTAGCTAACCATCTAATGTTCCCCTTATGGCACGACGATGGCACGTTACTGCTTTTGGTCCCTTTGTACTTATTTTAGATATTAATAAAACATTTTTCCTTTTATGGATTCAATGGTTGCGTATATGGCATTCTTTATGCCTTATGACTTTGGAATTACTTTTGCATAAACTAACTAGTGGCTATTATTGATGTTTGCTCATATATAATCAAGTTATTGGCTGGCTTGTGTGGAAGTGTCCACGTAAGCGTTGCACAGACTATCACGTACTTAAGCAAAGAGGCATAGTTAGTGATAGTGTTTTAGTGTGTATCCATAACGATAAATTGAAATTGTGGCTACTAGCTTTTTATGCGATATCCTAGTCAATTTGGTTATTCAAGAATGACATTGTATTTAATGGAAAGAGTTGGGATGGCAAGCAATTGTAGGACTTGAGCAAGTTAAGGATTGTTGTCTGGAACAAAGTTTAAGTGGCTAGAGTTGATAAGGTCACATGAAGATATATTCAAAAATGTAAGCCTCCTGTCCATTACTCTAAGTCAAAGCCAGCTAGAGATAGAATGATGCAGAGGCTCCAATGTTAGGGTGGGTTAAATTCAATATGGATGGTGCTTCTGTTGGAAATCCAAGAGATGCGAGAATTGGAGGATCTTGCGTAATTATAAAGGTGACATCATTATCGGATTCTTTAAGTGAGTGGGGATGTGTGACGCAAATTTTATAGAAATCCTTTCCATCAAAGAAGCTTTTATTTTATTCACTAAGTTCCTAAGGCAGTCACAATTTAATTTATGGGTAGAGAGTGGCTTAAAAAATGCGATGATGTGGTTAAATAATCCTTCCAAGGCACCATGGTTGTGTAGGCATTGCATGGTGCAAATCAGCTGCCTTCAAAAGTCAATTAATCTATACGAAAGGTAACTTACATTATTAGAGAGGCCAATGATGATGTGGATTTGTTAGCTAAAGAGGGAGTTGGAAAAGAGGAGGAGCTGGTTCAGTAGATGGTAGAACTTGTAAAGGATCCTATTTTGCTGGATTTATTTTTAAATATGGGTCCTTGCAGCCTCCGTTGGATGAGAAACGTTATCCTGATTATAGACTGAATGGTGGTTTGCATTTGATAAGAGTTGGGGTGTGAAAGGAATTTGAGTTTAGCTTGGTTTCTATTGGGTTTTGGATGGGAATGGAGTCTAGTGGCAGTGATACTGTCATGAGACTAAGGGTGAGAATATGTTAAATCTGGACAGCAATCTGAACTGCGGGTAAAAAGGCTTGGATTCGGACAGGAGATAATATTGTTCGACTGTCATAGCAGCAATAACTCGAGGCTGGAGTGCAGTCTTGATGTCTGGATCCGACAGCTTCTTGTGATTCAGACATCAGTGGAGTGGGTGGTGCTCATCAGTTTTTGCATGTTGGTGTTTTGGACAGCACCTATTTTGGGCTTTTAATGACTACTCATGCCGTAGAGATCCTCAATTTATGGGCTTGGATCTCTCCAATTTTGAGTCTGAATTTGTAAGAAGTTCTATTTTGCTTTCATTTTTATTTTTTATTATTAAAATATTAATTTATTTTTTATAAAAATATAAATAATTAATAATTAAAAATTTTATATACATTCCAATATTTAATTCATTATTTTATACATTATTCTCTATTTAAAAAACAGAATTCGAATCCCCATCTTCTAATTATAAAAAAAAATATTAAAACTTTTATATGATAGAGTTAATAATAATAAGGTTATTTGTATTCATAATGATTTGAACTCTGTTAATCCATGAAGCCTAAAAGAGCCCTGTAGCATGGGATGGGATGGGATGTTGGTATTTGCTATTTAGCAATTCCCTTTGAAACAGAGCTAAGACTGATGTAAGACTGATGTATCCCACCCACCAAGCTGGAAAGTAACATCCAAACCAAGCCCTGCAGGCTCCAGGATTGTTAAACATGCTGCAGCTTCAAGCCCGCCTTATCAAGTCACTCTCTTTTTCGCGCCTGCCACCGCCAGCACCCTCCTCCTCCACCTCTATCCTTCAACGTGTTGCTTCTTCTCAACCCAAAGGTCGGTAGGTCACACTTCTCAAATGGGTTTCTTGAGATGCACAAGTCTGCGCATTGCTTTTCTATGCAAAGTTATTTTTCGATTTTGCTGTAACCGGTTTCTCTGGAAATTTGGCTTCTTGTTTAAATTAAAGATGCAATCTTTTTTAAATTTGGGAGGAAGAGAGGAGTAACGGCTGATTTCTACGAGTTCAAAACCATACTGGGATGTTTAGATGTAATGTGGAAAATGACTTGCCTCATCCATGCATCTTTGCTTTATTTTCATAGAAATCCATCGTATTGATTAGGGCCCATTGTGGGGAATGGCCATGGTTATCAACACGTCAGTTCCAACGAGACATTTCTTTCAACAAGATAGAATGGCCAGTGAGGATTGTTCAGTCAGTTCTAATTGCTTGTAAGAGATATTAAAAGCCAGAGAAACAGTAAACCAGGTTATAAGCTCAGCAAACATTCTTGACCATTATTATAATGTTATCACTTTCCTTCTTGATTCTTTCTAGGAAAAAATGGTGGTTAGATTAAGTTGTGTCAATTTGTCATGGATAACATTTTTATTCTAAATCCATCGTTTTAGGACAACGGAAGGAAATAGAAACCAAAATGGAGCAATTTAATGACAATGAAACATTTCAGGGCATGCCTCTTTGACGTCTCTCCCTTCGCCATATCCCCTTAGAATTTACTCAAAGGAATGTGTTAGCTTATACAAATATTAGAAGATCATTGATGTAGTTTAAAGAGATTAGAAGGGCTGCGGTTAGTCTATTTTCATTTTCCTGGTAATTGGGCTTTGTCCCCCCTTATATTTAAGCTTATGTCATATCAGAAAAGTTTCACAAAAGCGTTTCTGACATTCTTTAATGATGTCCAATCTGCATTAGATTCCTGTGTCATGTGCTGGATTGCTGTCTCATTGTTATGCTCTGCCTTACTTGAGAAAACTGACACATAAAGAACTCAAACTTAGGGTTAGTCGATTGATTTTAAATTTCTTAATCTTATTGTAATTATTTTGGCTTTGATAGGGGTTGCAAAGGTTGTTCTGAAGAAGGGGAAGACACAACTGTTTAAAAATGGAAGCCCAATGGTTTACAGTGGAGCAGTTGATAGAATAATTGGTAGACCGCCACCTAAGACTGGAGATATTGTGCTGGTAGCTGATGGGACAGAAACACCTATTGGATGGGGCCTGTATAATTCAGTTTCTATGTTCTGCGTTCGGCTCATGCAGCTAGAAGAGGAAGCAACAAGGTAGTTATTCAAAGAAGGGCAGGGTCTTGCAGTTGGTTTAACTTACTCCACAAGGCAATTAACCTCCTTAAATTATGCCGCACAGAGATCCTTCTTGTGCACTGGACATGGAGAACCTGCTTGAAACTAGAATCAATGCAGCTATAGAGTTACGTCGAGGATTAGGTCTTCCTTCAGACGCTACGAATGCATACCGTCTTGTCAATAGTGAAGGAGACAGGTAACTGTAATCATGAATTATACTTGTTGATTCAAGATTTAGAAGGGAATGGCATTTGATCAAATGATGTTCAACACAAACAAACAGATATATGCACAAATAATTTTCTCTTAAAGTTGGATTCACAAGCTGGTTAGTTGGATAGATAGCATAGTGGGATTTTAGGGTGTTTAGGGTGGTTTCCTTTCCGAAAGTGTACAGGGAATTCGACAAGGAGAGAATTTTGTAATGGTATACCCCTGGTTGTTGGGGCATAACCTTGCAAAATTGTTGTAAGTGGTGAACTCAGGTTCTCCCTTTCTTCAATTCAAATGAAATTTCAAGAAAAAGATAGCATAGTGGGTTTGGGAAGCAGGTTATGGGGCTTATAACTAAATCAATGTATTTTTAGACAGCTAGATTGTTGATTTCTGTTTTATTAGAAAGCTATTAAAAGGGGAAATGAGATAACCCACTGGTATCAAAACTATGATACTGCACCAATAAGAAACAAGAAACAGAAACAAGAAAATAGAAAGAAGAAAGAAGAAGAAAAAGATAAAACACATTAAATGGTCTGCGGTTTTTCTCTGTATGTCTGAGAGCCAGCCAGTATTTCTCATAATCCATTTCTGATTCCAACCAAACTGTTTCTGGATGCTTATTTTCTTATTTGCAAATTGGATGTCACTTCTTCACTGTAGATTGTCAGGATTAATTGTCGATGTCTTTGGAGATTTAGCAGTAGTAGCGTCATCTGCTGCTTGGGTTGAGAAGTACAAATCACAAGTAGAAGCATGCATCAGTGGCATTGATGAAATTAATCATATACACTGGAGACCCTCTATTGAAATTTTAAAAGAAGAAGGAATGGATGCATCAGATCTGAAAGAGTTGCATCCATCCACTTGTCCCCAAAGAACAAAGGTAGGAATCCCTTGAAATATTGCACACTGAACATGTTGAAAGGGTTCTGATGCACATTCTGTATCCATATCAATTTAAATATATAAAGTCTGAGCTTGAAGTTTGAGGATTCTCCCTCCAGGATTGTATCTCATTTATAAAATGAAGAGAAATATTAGATTTCATTCTTTCCCAATTGATGAAATGCCATTTTGCTTGATAAGTGACTGTGATCACTCTTTTACTTAGGGTCTTTGAAATGCTTTGTACAGAAACTGCTTTTTGTTTGTGACTTTTTCCTTTATGCCATTGTTTAACATGCGTCTTATAAGGTGTCATGCTACTTCTATATGCCAGGTTCTGGAAAATGGGATTTCTTATTCAATCTCATTGGAGGGTCAGAAGACAGGATTTTATGCTGATCAGCGTGAAAATCGTAAGTTCCTATCAACAATTTCACGTGGTCGGAAAGTTCTAGATATTTGCTGCTACAGTGGTGGTTTTGCTCTAAACGCAGCAAAAGGAGGTGCCATGAGTATTACCGGTATCTAACTGCTAAAATTTTTATTCATACTTTGCAAAATGCCTACTTGTATTGCTAATAATTTTGGCTAACATGAGTTGTCATACATGCCTTGTGCAAATGCATATTTGTAATAACCCAAAAATTAAAGGGGCAATTACTGGCTTGTACATGATGAAACTTGCATAGATTTTGAAATTAATTTGTCAAGGATTTTCTAGAAAACAGACTAATAATAGCCAAAGGTCACTTTAAGTGAAAATTTGTAAAACAGAACTATTAGAACCTTGTATTCTTGGATTCATTACTGGTGGGAATGTGATTTCTTATCCAAATTTGGTCATTTCCCTTATCCACTTGAAATTATGTATTTTATGTTTCTTGCAATATCAGTATTTGAGCATAGACCTAGCTTTGGCCTCTTTTCTTTGCCAATAGCTGAATTTCTGAACATGTTGAAGAATGTGGCAATAAACTAGGAGTTGTGGAAGAAGATTCTTATAGCTGGTTGGGAATTAAAGTTTAGTTAAGTATTGAGATCAAAATTTGTGGTTGAACTTTTTTATGAGAAAAGCTGGTAACTTCTTCAACTTTTGAAATTTTAGAATCAGCCAGCAGATCCCTTTTGACCTGGAGTTGTATTCAACGTTAAGTATCTCCTGACAAAGCTCATTTAAGCAAGAAAGCTTAAAATCTTTTTCTGAATGATTGTAGATATTTTCAGGGACTATTTATGTGATTCTGTCTTATATTCTATCAGGTGTTGATACATCATTGCCCGCATTAGAGCTGGCCAGAGAAAATATTGCTCTTAACTATCTAGACCCTGAAAAGATTTCACTTTTGAGAGAAGATGCAAATGAATTTATGAAGGGTGCTCTTTCTAGAAATGAATCGTGGGATGTAGTTATTATTGATCCTCCAAAATTAGCACCAAGCCGAAAGGTATTAAACAATGTATTTAACATTTAGCACAATCTGAACTTCTTGTGGATAACATTGGAAGCTGACTTGTTCCAAGGTGAAGAAATTTTACGTGCTCTGCATCTGTATGCACATTCATGAAGACAGTCTAATTCATATGATTTATTATCGTGTTAATTAATCTCCTATATAGTTGTGCTATTTCTTGTTCTGGTATCGTGCAAAACTCCTTGAGTTTAGCAGCAGTTTAAAGCAGCTTAGGTGAGTTGAAATGAATAAATTTTTTTTAATTAATTTCAAGATAAACTTTGTTGTCTTTCCATGAATAAATTAATAAGAATATCCTATAGTTTCACTTCACATTCACATAACTGAACATGTTACACTTCTCGTGCACCCAGATCCTGGCAATTCTCATGTATGAAAAGTATGCTGTGAGTTTACTAATGCCTTTGCCCTTGTTGCAACATACCCACTTTTATATTTATGTCTCTTAAAATCTAATAATACCCAGGTTCTCCAAAGTGCATCAGGCATGTACAGGAACTTAAACTCACTAGCAATGCAAATAACAAGAAGAGGTGGCCTTCTCATGACTTGTTCTTGTTCAGGAGCTATGACCCAAAGTGGGATGTTCTTGCGTACTCTTCAGGCAAGTATTTTCTGTAACTTGTACTTTCCCTAGCAGTATAAACCATCCTAACAATGCCTCCAATAGATTATAGTGCCCGTATTTCTATAATTGGAGAAATTGTTGTTGAGAAAATTGGTTTAAGTTGTTACTATTAGCATCATTATCGTGCTGCATATCATTATCATTACACAAGAAAGTTGCATACAAATTTAGTCCAATTAAGTAGCCAGTTCAAAGGAAAACCCACCATGCCAACCCAGCAGCTCAAAGCATCTTCTTCTCTATCTCGCTAGGTAATTGTTACGAGAATAGTTAGTTGCTATGAAATTTAGCTAATATGAAAGGAATTAAGAGGAAGGGCAGGAATCCTATAGTTTTGTTCTATGAAGCATTTAAGCAAGAACTAGTTTTCAGACACTTCCATTTGTTTCGGCTGATCACCAACATAGAACCATGATCAATCCACAAAAAAGTGTTGAAATGTGTAAGTTTACTTCTGAAAACAGACCTCTTAAATTCCAAGTGTTACTTGACCTATTTTTCTCTGAAATCAGGGTGCTGCATCGATGGCAGGGAGAAAAATCACAGTCCTAAGACAGAGTGGAGCAGCTTGTGATCATCCTATTGATCCATCCTACCCAGAGGGTGCATACCTTTCAAATATCCTGCTTCGCATACTGTGACATTACAATTTTCATAGAAATATAAAGCATTGGAGGAATCTGTTTTCTTAGCTGATGAAAATTCTTGTACTTGTATTGAGCTGTTGCTGAAATTATACATAGAATTTACTGTTGACAAGCTGTTTCACAATTCAAATTAAATGGAACTATAATATTTGGCAATCCCAAATTATATATTAGCCATTTTATAATATTAACACAAAATTACATCAACCATTCTGATAAGGTTTCCACTCTTGCCTAGTGCCCTCCTGGATTTCTGTTCCATGACAAATAAGATGGGTCTCCAAGTCGCCTGAAATGGTAAGTCGTACAACACATCAGTTGCAACAAACCAATATAATAACTCATGAAAAGGTATAACCCTATGTCCAGCAAATTATACACATATAAAGATAAGTAGAGGTTTCTTCTGTAGATAACAATAGGTCTAACCCCTTCACCCCACCCAATCCTCACCTAAAAAATCAAGTACTAGGCATACCGTCTATAAAACTAGATTCATTAGCTTGATGTAACCTACTTTCCGCAGTCACAAAGGCCAAGACACTGGTAAGCAGACAGAAAATCCAAGAAAAAACTGAACACTTGAGATATTCACCCCTTCACGCAACAAGGAGCCAAATTGGCCCATGCCTAAATGATTCACAACTAAATATGGGTAGGAATCATGGGGTTTAAAGGTAATTTTCCTTAACACCAGGCTGATTTTTCCTCATCTAACCTTTATGTGTAGTCTAAGACAGCAGAATGTGAAATTTTGATTTCCCTAATTAGATTTCCCCCAAGACAAGTTGGTAAACATAACAGCAACCTTGCCATAGTATGTGAAAGCTTAGTTTAGATACCCTGTTTGAGGCTGTGTTGCAAGAAAACAATGAAAGAAATCAGAGTTTACCTTGGCTTGACCAGATAGACAACAGTGAAAGACAAAGCCAAAAAGAAGCACAGCCCACCAACAGTGAGATAAGCAATGCCAAGGAAGTCGTTTTTTCCACCAAGCCAGCTAGTAGTCGAAAGCACAAGTTTCTTCTTGCCATTAAAACTATATGTGTTGTAATTATTCTCCAATGAAACCTGTATGACTTCATTTGGTTGGAGATCCCGTTCTATCTTCCCATACAACTTCCTAAAAGTTGGCAGAGCAGCAGTTCGCATCCAAACAATGAGGTCTTCCTGCTCACTCAACTGTCATATATATCATATGTTAGCCAGTAGTTTAATATTTAAAGGGAATTTCAAAGAGTAAACAAAGGCTCCTTCAATGAAAAAATACAGGCTCCTAGAGATTTTAATGTTTGCAACAGAAGCCTTTTAAAGAGGGTTTCGTTAACAAATGAATACACTTATTTTGCAACAATATTAATAATGCCAGAATTATTTGCTTTCCTAGCGCACACAAATGCCCAGATGATGGAGACCACTGTATATATTTTTACAAACACTTGCTTTAAACAGAAATTCAGGAAAGAGTATATTGGTTATTTGTGCATATTTTGTAGGCCTTCATTTAATTTATTTTCACGGGCTGAATTTATAGTCTATGAAGCACATATAAATAGGTTTTTGACAAACTTCTGAGGTATCTTTTAATAATTGAGATATTGAGAATTGTGACATACATAAATGAAAAACTAAGTCCCAACCACACCATGCCCCACCTGTCTTGCTATGCATCCAGAATTCTTAAAACTAATTTGGCAATTTTGACATTTCACAACCAAACTCAGAATAGGCATTTTGGCTGAGAGCATGACATGCAGAATTTCAGAGGTGAGGGGAGAGAGGAAGACAGCATGCCAAAGAGAGGACAGTAAAGGAGAGAAAGAAAGGCAGGAAGAGAAGACAGAGAAGAAAAGGATGACCGCCTGGGTCCCCAAAGCCCCCACCCTTCTTTGGGCTCCAGCTTTGAAAGGGGCTAGATTTGGCTCATTGCGGGCCGGCCAAGAGAGAACATAAAAGAAAAAGGGAAAAAGAATGAAACAAAAAAGATAAAAAAAAGAGACAGTAAAGAAATGTTAAATGGAATAAGGAAATATAAAAAGGAAAAAAGATAAAATTAAATGTTTAGTTAACATAAGGCAGTATAACAATATTATAGAATAACAAATTATAATGATCATTAATAATTAATTATATAAAGAAGATCAATGTTGAAATCAATTTGAAAATTTAGGAAATGTTTTATTCTCACATCATAAATGTAATATACATATTACTGAATTATATGTTTAGTTTTTTAAGAAATATATTTTTTAAATTACATGAATTGCTATTTTTTAATAATGTTAATATAAATTACATAAAATTTATAATATAATATAAATTATATTATTTGCTAATAATTGTTTTTAAAATCGTGTCTTTATCCATTGATTTATTTTCCATTCACAATGCCACCTCCAAGCAAAGTTATGTACATAGAGATAAATGAATATTTGAAACCCACATGAAAGACTAAGTTAAAAATTAACGACAATGTTTCTTACGGAAAAAATTTTGTACCCATAACAACATGCATGGTTTTATTCTGGTGACTAGTGAGACTTGAGTTCTGGGATTTCGACAATTGAAAGTTCATAGTATTTCCTGAGTGCTTGTTTTGAGACTAGGTTCTACATTACTAGATGCCTGAGAAACTATATTGTGCAGAAAAAAAAAGAAAAACAGAAGGTAAAACTGAATAACAGATAAGAAGTGGTGAAAGCTTACAGGGACAGATGAATTAAGAAGTTTGCCACCTATAAAACTTCCATTCTGAAAATTGTTAGGAAACACATTTTTCCCAAACTTACTGTCCCTATCACTCTTCCATGAGATGCCCCTCTTGTTCACTGCCAACTGCTGGTTGTTGAGGGAGAAATTGAAGGTATCGTTAAATAAACTCCAAGCTATAAGACCACAGGGAACAATCGGCTTCCCATCAACAGTATTATCTTCAGGCTTACAAGAACTAACATCATCCTGACTGTTATTATTTTTCAGCTGTGAGTCACTTCGGCTCTTCACATACCTGAGATATGAAAAGCCATCAGCAATCTTGATGCCACAAAAAAATAATCATAAATATGTGCATTTCCATTCATATTGTCATTTCAACCATGAACCCTCCATCCATTGACAAAAATTAGTCGAGAAGCATACAAAGGACATATATAGCTACGACATGCTTAATCATTTTAGAAAATTCTAATACCATATTATAAAGCATCAATCTTTATGTTCTGTGTATTCGTTGTTATAGTTGGCAGATCTAAACTCCTTAATAGCAGGCAAAAAAGGGGACAAATATGATGGCGCAAAAAGCAAAAGAAAAATGATCAAGAGTTTGCAACAGATCAATCCAAATATAATAAATACAGGGTTAAAGACTAAGGATTGTCATCAAACCAAACCAATGGAGAAGAGGAATAAAGCAAACATCTAAATTTAAAAACCTTGATTAAACAGCTTGAGAATATTTTCTAATAATGACTATTCTTGCGCTCCAAAGGCAATATCTTGAATACTATGGGATCTACCACTGCAGCATAATATTCTTAAAAGAATTGATTCTAAAGCAACAAGGTTTTCCCTACATTAGCTCCTAGATCCCATTGTTACTTCAAGGATCTAAAAAATGTGAAAATAAATGTATTGAAAATCTGAAAAACGTTCATCTGTCAAAAATATTATTATACATTTAACCAGACAAACTACTGCTCCATATGTAGTCAATATATTTGACAGTGTCCGCTAATGAAAAAAGATATCCTTTATATTATATAAAGATTGACTAGCTCGCAGTAGAGTATATGATTAAGGAGTGCATAAGTTAAGGTAAAGGTACACAAAATATACCTCCGATGATTCTGGTAAAAGTTGTCAAGCTGGTAGTACACATAGATAGGCTGCTTCATGAGCTTCTTAACCTTTTAACATAAACAAGAGAAAAGTTAGAAGATATATTCATTTTTCATCTGATTTCAGGAGTTAATTATGATCAGCGATCTCTTAATGTATTAGGATACTGAAGGCTGCGGTTGGAGGAATGGGCCCTACTGGGATATAATTTTTTTGATAGGTGCCTGCTTGTGTAATTTATATAAGCGCAGCAGTCAACTTGATCCCTAAAGCCATGGCTGGGGGACTAGACCCTACATCCTTTAATCTGTGCTTGCTTGTCTATTGCATTGCCTGAGTGCAAGGTGCAAAAAAGTAATGGCCATGTGAACAAGTGCACTATTTTCTAAGCATTATGCCCAAACAATATACTTAATTCTTCTCTTGTAAAAGAAACATGAATTATCCTTTCTTGTCAATTAAAGATACCATAATAAAATTTTTGAAAAAAAAATAAAGAGAAAAAGACGTTTAACTGAGGCATGCCTTTCTGCCTGTTGCATTTCAAGGCTTGTGCCTTGTTGCACAAGGTATGCCCCCCAGCTTGAGGCCCAAGATGTCGGCTAGATTGCATTGTGCATTAGCATACAGACTACACTGCCTAAGCTTATACATAGGAGGGTTCAATATCAAATAAATGTAAATTTGGCAGAAGAAAAGAAAATAGCAATTCGAGAATTTTGGTTAAACCATAGGAAATAATCATAAATTAAAAGTTTTGACAACTGGAACTTAAATAGCAGAGAGTTCAGGGTTCCATGGTCAAATGATAAAGGGAAAAGACAAGAACAGCCTAGCAACCTCCTCGTCTTTGGGCCCCCCTAATTTTCGCCATCGTTACACTAAAAACAACAAACAGAAATGTGCATAAGAAACTCACTCTTAATGTTCTGTTGCATATTTTGTCAGCATCACTTTGTATGTATGCGACCTTATCATTTCTGAAACTTTCTGGTACACAAACATTTTCATAACGGTCAATGATTTCAACGACCTGATACAAAAGGAAAACAATGTTTAGCCAATTTTGGAGGAAGAAAAAATGAAAAATGCAAGATTTTTTCTTTCAGTGATGGAGGGCTTGATCATACATCTCGAGAGGCAAAGAGGGAAACGACTCCAATAGGAATGAAGACAATGCTAACAAGCATAAAGGCTGATATGACCTGCAGAACAAGAAAGGCAAGTATAAACAAAAAACAGTTTTCCTGAAATGCCAATGGAATTGAAAGAGGAGACACTGTCTATGCAATAGAAAATAGTAACTATTAGAAACCTACCCATCGTGGCGTTAGAATTGGCTTGCAAGCTGGAAGCTCCTGTTGGGTAAACTTAGAATCTGAGAAAAAAAAAAAAAGGGTTACCATTGTTGTTGCTTCCTATTAGTACATCCAGAAGCAGTGAAAACAAAAGATTTGCACATCATAGTTCATCTCTGATAGCATAGCATTTAAAATTAGAAGCAGCAAAAGCAATATTTGGGTGAGCAGCTAGTTTAAGACTAATTATTCCCATATATCCAATAAGCACTGATTGCAATCGTATAGACTAGATGCAACCTTGGTAACAAATACAAACAGAAACTCCTCTGCATAACCAAGAAGATGAAACAAGGCAAACAATCATGCAGCCAAAAAGGAGTCAAAATACAAGAATAGAACAGAACAATTAAAAAGTAGACGCTAAATCGAATCAAAGTCAAAAACAAGTCCAGAGAGGAGGTCAAACTACATAGCCCGTAACAAAATAGCGCGAATCGCTCTCAAACCAACAACTAAACTTGAAAAACAAGGAGATTACACTTGGGACGCTTGGAGTTCCTTCTAGGAGCAGCAGAATCAGCAGATCCAGCACCCCCAGCGCTGGACGACGGCGTATTGGAACTCATCGCAGCAGGCTCGTCTTTATCTTTTGCAGAGAAAACAAGTTAATAGCCCGAAAGAGAGGGGTGAAGAGGACTATGTAATGAAGATGGCAGGAAAAGAAAATTCAAGTAGAAGACAAATTCAAAGGAAGAGCATATACTGCTCTTTGTTTGGTACTTTTGACTTTCCAACGGGAAGGGAAAGGCAACCGAAGTTTCTTTTTCTCCCAACGCTAACGGGGTGGGGAGGCCGGCACCAAATTTGTGCGTGTCGTGTCTTAACTCTAGAAGGCACGATGGTCAAAGGCAGTACACGCTTACTGCAACATAGACCCGGTATTTTCAAGTTTGATGTCCGTCACTGCTTTTTTTTGTTTTTAATATGCTTACCACTATTATTATTATTACTAACAAACCTTATCAAATACGATCCATCGTTCATATAGACAATCAATGATGCCGCCTGTCAAAGGTTAAATTTCATAACAAGTCTCCCTTGATGGCTCTATATGGAAAACTTAATCACTTTTTTAAACCTATAGCATTTCATTGCTTATGTGTTTGTGACAGTATCTAAGAGCCCATCGAGAGTTCTTTTTATATAAAGTTATAAGTATGATTATTATTATTATTATTATTATTACATGATGCACGTTACTTATAATTAATTTTTTTTGTTCAATACACAAATTCATAGTTTTAATGTATAAATATAAATTTTATGCAAATGATGTTATGAAAACTTACATCTTAATTGTAGCATCTTTTCCTGCATTTAGGTTGTGTTTAGTACATTATCATTGTAACACTTCAAAGAAATCTGAGTGTTGAAAAAGTACTTGTTGTGAAGGTTATTGTTAAAAAGATAACATTATAACGATTGATATATATATATATATAGTGATTAAATTTTTAAAACGATTATATTATAATGTTTGGTTTAGAAGCACTTTACTATGAATGTGGTTTTAATTTATAGAAGTATCCTTGTATATGAAAATATAAACTTTAATACACTTACATTTTTTTTAATGAATTTTTAAGTTTTTAAATTTTATCCCTTAAAAATAATAGGTTAAATTATGCAATTAGTTGTTATACTCTGTCAAAGTGATGAATTTAGTCATTGTACAATGATTTGTAAAAATTGAATCTTCATATTTCTTAAACTTGACAATGTCAATCCAATGATTAACGATATTAAAATTTTTCTGTTATTTACGCGAACGTGGCATTTGACTGTACTGACGTGATATTTCTAACTGATGTGGTACTAAATATGATGAAATGGTAATGATGAAGCTGCATTTCACGAAACAGAGAAATGGTAGTGCAAACATGGAGTGACCAAGTGTTGACATGAATTTTATAAGAGCTAACATGGACTTGTCCAATGTGAGGTTACCATGTAGAATTTGTTGCTGCCAATTAAAAAAAGAAAAAACCTGAACTACCAAAACGGACCCTAAACATAAGATTACCTAAATGATTTCCCTTTTGATGAATCATCCCTAATCACTACAATATAGTTCCTATTTCAAGTTTCCATTTTTATTTTTAATTTCCATTTTCCTTTTTGAATTTTCAATTTGAATAGGTTTTAGGGTGATTTCATCAATCTATCTTCCATTTCATCAATTTGAGAGATAATTGAGAGTGAATCTAGAAAAAAGAAAAAATCGAAGAGAGAGAATTAAGAATAATCAAACAAAAAACTCAAAAAAAATGAATTTTTTATTCATCTCGTCAAGATAGTCCAAAAACTTCTTTGTGTTTTTTTATTTGAGGTTTTCTTATTTGTGGTCCTATTAAGTAAAACAACTAGATCTAACTAGAATTTTGCAACAAAAAGTTATCTACATAATTTAATATATCATGATTTGTTAAGTCACTCAAGGTTCTAGAGTATTAAATGGCAGCCTAGCTTACAAAGAAATTATGAATTTCTCATTTAATAGGAAGGGATATTAATTTGAAGAAAATAGTGGGAGAAACCAACTATAAGGTTCAAGCCTTATCTTAAATTGGTTTCAAATGCATAAATCACTTACACATGTTCAATTTTTAAATTATCTAGTTGCCAAACAAATTGAGTAACAACTTATCTCTTTGTAGCATACTCGATACTACAAGCTCACTGGGACAAACTTTTTTGATTGGTGTAGAAACTTGAGAATTGTTCTCAAGGTAAAAGAAATTTGTATGTTTTGAACAACTTTGTGCAACTGGTCACTGTTAAGGACTATGGTAATGAAGCATGAGAGGATTATCAAATTCATAAAATGATGATAATTAGGTCACATGCATGATATTGGTCAGTATATCTCTTGAGATTCAAGAACAACATGGAAATATAGATGCTCATAGTATGATTTGGCACCTTAAAGTATTGTTCAATAAAAAACATCATACACAGAGGAACAATAAAGTTTCCTTGACAAACTTAAGAGAAGTAAAACTTGTTGAAGTTCTTACTTCAAACATTTTGATGATTAAGCTATGTGGACACCCGTTTTGTTCGTAGTGTCTATTGGAATAAGGAAACATAAGTTGAAAATTTTTAAAAAAATTAGAAAAAGTAAAAAATAAGATGATGAACAAAAATAAGAAAAAATTAAAAAAGAAAAAGAAAAAGAAAAAGTGGATGGAAAGATAGAGGATAAGGATTAGTGCAAAACCGATCTTAATCCTGGTTAAAATCAAACTCTAAAAAACAAGTTTAATAAAATCAAAATTCACAAGATCAATTTTAAAATGTCAAAGCACCTCATAGGTCCCTGTGCTATAGGTTTTTCAATCAATTTAGTTCCTCCACTCCAAAATTGATTAATTTAATCTTTATACATGGCTTTTTCCAATAATTCTCAATGCGGACTGTATTCTATGAATTCGTTCAAATAATAAACACCTATATATTAGTTCAAGTATCCCAATTTTTTTTATTTATGGGATTAATTGCATAATTCGCAAAGTGAGGAACATAATCATATGTTAATCTTTTGGCTTAATCAATGTCCAATCTTGATAAAGCCTCGACTAAGAAAAATTTTAGAAATAATGTTTTGATGTAACAAAGATTTCATAATTATAACACTGTATAATTCCATTTGCAAAGCATATCTTATTCTATAGAATTTATTTTATTAGTTAATAATAATTATAAACATAAAGATAAAGATATACCTTTTATTAAAATCAAATGAATTTATTTTATTAGTTAATAATAATTATAAACATAAAGATAAAGATATACCTTTTATTAAAATCAAATGCTTAGAGTAACATAATATATCTCTACAGCCAATTGATTTATAATTAGTTATACATTAACACCTTCATTAGCCTCTACTTTTGATTCTACCCATTTTCTCTGTGACAAGAGCTTGATTACTTTTAGATTTCATAACCTTCCGTATTACTTTTTCATTAAACATATTGCCCTTTACCATCCTCAATATCAACTTGCCATTAAGAACCTAATTACTAATAATCACAACTAATATTTCATAACCATTTAGCAAAAAACTCAAAGAATAAAAAATAATGCCTACAATTCATCATCTAGGTCAATTTACATGATCATTAGTTGATTCACTATGGTTTAAAAGTAATTCAAGTACTCAATAACAAATTATCTTTTTTTTAATCTTATATCAATAGGGTTTTTAATAACAAAGGCTTTATTTTGGACAATCTTTCTCTCATACAAAGCTGCTAACTTTACCTAATACTATGGGCATTTGTCTTCTTTGTTATATGGTGAAAAACACTATCAACTCATTTTCTAGTGGTGCCAAGATGCCTTTTTACTTATAACGTTTTTAGTTATTATTTGACATGCCCTTCAACTTAGTAGAATCATCCAATGGAATCAACCAAATCCTTACAGGATATAGAATCTTTCATCATTAGCTTACAAATTGAATGATTTGAAATTTTCAATTTTATCACGAAACTTGAATCACTCTCCATGATCTAAAATAGGAACAAGCTTTTATACTAATCGTTGGATCTCAAGTAACAATTAACACAATTTTCACAATAATCATAAGAAGTAAACAACACAGTTCAAGCTAATAATAAGCACAATATATAATTTATTCAAGCAATCAACCAAAGAAATATATATATATATAGGAAACGTAAAGAATATAAAATATATATGAAAAATCTTCTAAATTTAAAGAAAGAGAAAAAACAAGGAAAAAATTTAAGCTATGTTGGAGAAAGATTGTTTCGTTGCTGCACAAATCATACATATACATACGTGTATGTATATTTATATGTATAACCACATCCAATGCATACATATATACACATTTACACATATGCATACATGTATGTGTATGTGTATGTATATGTATATGTATGCATTAGATGTGGTTATGTAGCACCATTTAAGCCATCAAAAAGCCATTTTCAAACTGTCATGGGGTTGGTCGTCATCTAAGTACATGTAATCAAAATTCTTGTTTAAGGAAAAAACTATTCCACATAAAATTGCAGAGGTTTAAGGATAATTAAAAAAACTAAATTTCTCAAAATTTTTAAAGAAAATTCAAGTTTAAAAATAGTTAAATTGTTTAAGATGAAAATTATTACATCATATAGATCTCGAACAGTTACATGGATTCAAAAAATAAAATAATCTCAAAAGTGACTATTGTATTTAAAACGTTTTAGATATTATCATAAATAAACAAATCATCATTCTTAATAAGAATGATACTAATGTGGAAAACGTAAAGTATTTTTTTGCTCTCACATATAAGTTATATAACTATTTTCTTACTTTGTAGTTTAACCATTGAATTAAATTTATATTTCTTCTTTTGCATTCTTCTAAATCACAAAAAAGCAGGATGTCAAGGAAGGTTTGCCTATACGTGTGATCTTTGGATACTCAATGAGTATATCTCCTTATCAATTATGCTAAGGATCGAGCTTAGTAAAGTAACTAAATTAGGCACGTAAAATGAATGAAATTCATCAAGGACATAGCTTCATGTCTTAAACAAGGGAACACTTACTATAAGATTCTTGCTAAATTGTGATTACCTAAAGACTCCATCCATATGAGAATTGCAACACAAGATTTTATAACAAATTATTTGTTTTCTACATGACAGTCGAATGGAAGTACATCATGCAAAACATGCACTTCACCAAAATATTAACATCTCAGATAATAAATTTAGTTAATGAAATATTAGAAATCAAAATGGGCAACAGGCAGGCTTAAAAAATGTAAAACATGGACTTGATTTGGAGTGAAGCACTCTAGATTGGAAATAATGACCTAAAACGGAAAGCATGTCACAAGTAAAATTATCTCTTATTAAATGATCATTGAGATGACTTCTTCAAACATCAGTGGATGGCAAAAGGCATTTTTTAGGTTTGGTTAACCACGTCCTCCAAGCAAGTGAAAGGCCAATGCCAAGCATCTTAAAACCCTTGAGATTTTTTAGTGGTACCAGTCCTAGCAACGAGTCATCAACGTTGGTAGGAAACTTAGGACAAATTAAACAAAGTGATGAGAAAGAGTTGGATTATGCTTTTATGATTTAAAAAAGAATTACTCACTTTTTCAGGACATTTTAAGGTGGAAACGATGTTATTTGGCTGAACTTTAAAATAAAATATGGTAAGAAGTTGAAATAGACAAGAAACACTTGGGGTTGTCATAGCTAAGGTAGGAATAGGCACCAAGGTAATCCAATTATGGTCAATTCCATCCCCAGATGCCTACTCCATGTCATCTCCAACAATTATATACTTTATTAATCCAATTACTTGACTATCACCTGAGATAGAATTCACTTGTCCTTCACGCCACCACATTCTAAATTGTCATATATTTACACGTAATCAAATTTCTTGTTCAAAGAAAAAACAATATATTCCACAAAAAATTAATTAAGGATAATTAAACAACTAAATTTCTCAATTTTTTTTTGAAAAATTCAAATTTAAAAGTAAAATTAAGTTGTTTAATATGAAAATTATTACAAATTACATCATATAGATCTCGAACAGCTGCATGAATTCAAAAAAGATAAAATCATCTCGAACATGGCAATCATATGCAAAATCATAACTTTTTAAAGTTTTTAAATATTATCAGATATATAAATTTTAGATGCATAAACAAATAGTTATTCTTAATTAAACTTTAGATGATAAAAAAATGAAAAAATGTAATTTTTTTCTACTAATTTAACACATAAGTTTTGCAACTGTTTTCCTATTTTGTAGTGTAATTATTGAATTAAATTTTTTTTCTTCCTTCCTCATTTTCGTCTTTCCAAATCTCAAGCAAGCTAGATGTCAATAAAGGTTTGCCTATGTGACCGCTAGATACCAATGAGGAGTTGGTTGATATCTCCTTATCAACTAGGCCAAGAATAAAGCTTAGTAAAATAACTAAATTAGGCACATAAAATGAATGAGATTCATCAATAACATTGGGACGGTTCTTACTTTATAGACTCAGGGGGAACACTCGCTATAAGATTCTTGCCAAATGACAGTAATTAACATGGAAGTACATTACAAAGTGGACAACATGCCACAATACAATTATCATACCTAAATATCTTAGAATTGGAAAGTAAATAGTGTTGATGGATAAAGACACATATGCAAAATCAAGCTTAATCTCAAATTCATCAAGTGAGAATGACATACATATTAACTAGTTGACAAACTCACAAGTAGAGATGTAAAGGAAGATGATGCATTAAAACAATAGACTAATATTTTCAAACATACCAAGACTTTTACAAAGAATCAAGCATCTTGATTTCAAATTTTGCATTGATCAAGTAGTTACTGATATGGTTTGAAACTTTTGTGCTAATTAGAGAATTGTAGTTTCATTGTCTTGTATACTTGTTCTTCTTGTGAAGTAAAGTTGATCGCAAGAGCATCGAACTCCATCTTGAAGGGAAACAAATTATTAAAATGTTACAACCTAACACCATTGCTTGGATCACTAGAATTACCCTTCTCATTCACTTTGGTAACATATATATCAAACTTCTTGTCTTTATAAACACTGTTTCCCTGTGGTGTCTCAATGGCAAAGGACTTACCTCTAACTCTAGTTGGACGGTATAAATAGAAAAGTTTTGGCTATTAAGAGAACTTCTCATCTCTGTCATCATTTGACACAACCATTTTGTGGCCACTTGCAAGACTTCATCGCATTGACGGCCTAGTTCCACCTCCAATGAAAATGAACATATTTCTTGTCCAATGAGACGGGAATTTCAAAACTCATGAAAAACAAGTAGAACGGGTAGAGGAAGTAAAGGACCAACAATGGAATCATTGGCTAGCAATTCTTTATTGCATCTACTATGGCTTAAAGGATTCCTTAATAGGAAAAGAGGCAACTGATGTAGGTCAGGAATAGGTACAAATTCGAAACTCGACCCCTCATCGTCACCAAGCAAGTGGTAGCTAGAACAACCCAATTCTAAAAGCTCTTAAGGTAATGTTGCCCACATTTTGCTTCAAAGCAATTTCATTTATGCTTGTTGGCAAGCTAATGTCATCCAAACCAATAGCATTGGTTCCATATAGATCCATCATTCATATAGACAATCAGTGATGCAGCCTGTCAAAGGTTAAATTTCATAACAAGTCTCCCTTAATGGCTCTATATGGAAAACTTAATTACTTTTTTTAACCCACGACACTTCATTGCTTGTATGTTTATGTGGCACTATCTGAGAGTTCTTCAAGAGTCTCTTTTATATAAAGTTATAGATATGATTACCATTGTTATTATTATTATTATATGATCCACATTACTTATAATTAATTTTTTTTTGTTAAAAACACAAATTCATAGTTTTGATGTATAAATATAAATTTTATGTAAATGATGTCATGAAAACTTACATCTTAATTGTAGCATCTTTTCCTGCATTTAGGTTGTGTTTAGTACATTATCACTGTAACACTTCAAAGAAATCTGAGTGTTGAAAAAGTACTTGCTGTGAAGGTTATCGTTAAAAAGATAACATTATAACGATTGGTATATATATATCTAGTAATTAAATTTTTAAAATGATTATATTATAATGTTTGGTTTAGAAGCACTTTACTATGAATGTGGTTTTAATTTATAGAATTACCCTGGTATATGAAAATATAAACTTTAATACACTTACATTCTTTTTAATGTAAATTTTTAAGTTTTTAAATTTTATCCCTTAAAAATAATAGGTTAAATTATATAATTTGTTATTATACTTTGTCAAAATAGTGAATTTAGTTACTGTACAATGATTTGTAAAAATTGAATCTTCATATTTCTTAAAATTGACAATGTCAATCCAATGTTTAACAACAATAAAATATTTTTGTTATTTATGCAATGTGACATTTGACTGTACTGACATGATATTTCTAACTGATGTGGTACAAAATTTGATGAAGTGACAATGATGAAGCCGCATTTCCCAAAACAGAGAAATGGTAGTGCAAATATGGAGTGACCAAGTGCTGACATGAATTTTATAAGAGCTAACATGGACTTGTCCAATGTGAGGTTACCGTGTAGAATTTATTGCTGCCAATTAAAAAAAAACACCTAAACTACCCAAACACACTTTAAACATATGATTTCCTAAACGATTTTCGTTTTGATGAATCATCCCTAATCACTACAATATAGTTTCCATTTCAAGTTTCCATTTGGATTTTTAATTTCCATTTTCCCTTTCGATTTTTCAATTTGAATAAGGTTTAGGGTGATTTCATCAATCTATCTTCCATTACATCAATTTGAGAGATAACTGAGAGTAAATAAAAAAAAAAGGAAAGAATCAAAAAGAGAGAATCAAGAATAATCAAACAAAGAACCCAAAAAAATTGAATTTTTTATTCATCTCGTCAAGATAGTCCAAAAACTTCTATGTTTTTTTATTTAAGGTTTTCTTATTTGTGGTCCTATTAGGTAAAACAATTAGATCTAACTAGAATTTTGCAACAAAAAGTTATCTACCTAATTTAATATATCACGATTTGTTAAGTCACTCAAGGTTTTAGAGTATTAAATGGCAGCCTAGCTCACAAAGAAATTATGAATTTCTCATTTAATAAGAAGGGATATTAATTTGAAGAAAATAGTGGGAGAAACCAACTAAAAGATTCAAACCTTATCTTAAATTGGTTTCAAATGCATAAATCACTTACACATGTTTAATTTTTAAATTATCTAGTTGCTAAATAAAATGAGTAACAAATTATCTCTTTGTAGCATACTCGATACTACAAGCTCACTAGGACAAACTTCTTTGATTGGTGCAGAAACTTGAGAATTGTTCTCAAGGTAAAAAAAAAAAATTGTATGTTTTGAACAACTTTGTGCAACTGGTCCCTATTAAGGACTATGGTAATGAAGCATGAGAGAATTATAAAAGTTATGAAATGATGATAATTAGGTCACACGCATGATGTTGGTCAGTATATCTCTTGAGATTTAAAATAATATGGAAATATAGATGCTCATAGTATGATTTGGCAACTTAAAGAAGTTTTCAATAGAAAACATCATACACAGAGGAACAATGAAGTTTCCTTGACAAACTTAAGAGAAGTGAAACTTCTTGAAGTTCTTACTTCAAGCATTTTGATGATCAAGTTATGTAGACACCCGTTTTGTCAGCGTGTCTATTGGAATAAGAAAACATAAATTGAAAATTTTTGAAAAAATTAAAAAAGCAAAAAATAAGATGATGAACAAAAATTAGAAAAAAAAATAAAAAAGAAAAGAAAAAGTGGATGGGAAGATAGAGGATAAAGATTAGTGGAAAACTGATCTTAATCCCAATTAAAATCAAACTCTAAAAAATAAGTTTAAAAAAATTTAAATTTATAAGATCAATTTTAAAATGTCTAAGCACACCATTGGTCTCTGTACTATAGGTTTTTCAATCAATTTAGTTCCTCCACTCCAAAAGTGACTAATTTAATCTCTATATATGGCTTTTCTCAATAATTCTCAATGTGGACTATATTCTATGAATTCGTTCAAATAATAAACACCTACATATTAGTTCAAGTATCCAAATTTTTTCAATTAATGAGATCAATTGCATAATTCACAAATTGAAGAACATAATCATATGTTAGTCTCTTGGCTTAATCAATGTCCAATCTCAATAAAGCCTCGACTAGGAACAATTTTAGGAATAATGTTTTGATGTAATAAAGATTTCATAATTATAACACTTTATAATTCGGTTTGCAAAGCATATCTTATTCTATAGACTTTATTTTACTAGTTAATAATAATTATAAACATAAAGATAAAGAAATGCTTTTTATTAAAATCAAATGCTCAGAGGAACATAATATATCTTTATACATTAACACCTTCATTAACCTCTACTTTTGATTCTACCCCACTTCTCTGTAACAAAAGCTTGATTACTTTTATATTCCATAACCTTCCATATTAATTTTTCATTAAACATATTATCCTTTACCATCCTCAGTATCAACTTGCCATTAAGAATCTAATTACTAACAATCACAACTAATATTTCATGACAATTTAGCAAAAAACTCAAAAAAAAAAATAATGCCTACAATTCATCATCTAGGTCAATTTACATAGTCATTAGTTGATTCACTATGTTTTAAAAGTCACTCAAGTACTCAATAACAAATTATCCCTTTTTTTTACTTTCAATCATAGGGTTTTTTAATAACAAAAGTTTTATTTTAGACAATCTTTCTCTCATATAAAGCTACTAACTTTACCTAAATACCATGGACATTTGTTTTCTTTGCTATATGGTGAAATACACTATTAGTTTATTTTTTACTGGTGGCAAGATGCCTTTCTAATTGTAACATTTTTAATCATTATTTGACATGCCCTTCAGATTAGTAGAATCATCCAACGGAATCAAACAAATCCTTGCAAAATACAGAATCTTTCATCAGTAGCTTACAAATTGAATAATTTGACATTTTTAATTTCATTAGGGAACTTGAATCATTTTCCACGATTTAAAACATGAACATACTTTTATTCTAATCATTGGATCTCAAGTAACAATTAACACAATTTTCACAATAGTTATAAGAAATAAACAACACAGTTCAAGCTAATAATAATCACATTATATAATTTATTCAAGCAATCAACCAAAGAAATATATATATATATATATATAGGAAAACTAAAGCATATAAAATATACATGAAAAATCTTCTAAATTTAAAGAAAGAGAAAAAACATGAGACAAAATTTAAGCCATGTTGGAGAAAGATTGTTTCGTTGCTGCATAAATCATACATATACATACATATATACGCATACATACGCATACATACACATACATACATATGTATATGTATGTATGTATGTATTTATATGTATGTGTGTCTAACACATTTATGTGTGTGTGTGTGTGTGCATTGGATGTGGTTATGTAGCACCATTTAAGCCACACAAAAAGCCATTTCCAAATTATCATGGGGTTGGCCATCATCTCCGTACATGTAATCAAAATTCTTGTTTAAGGTAGAAACTATTCCACATAAAATTGCAAAAGTTTAAGAATAACTAAAGAACAAAATTTCTTAAATTTTTTTTAAAAAATTAAAGTTTAAAACTAAAGTTAAATTGTTTAAGATGAAAATTATTACATTATATAGATCTCAAACAGTTACATGGATTCAAAAAATAAAATAAAATAAACTCAAAAGTGACAATCGTATTTTAAACTTTTTAGATATTATCGTATATAAACAAATCATCATTCTTAATAAGGATGATACTAAAGTGAAAAATGTAAAGTGTTTTTTATTCTCACATATAAGTAGTATAACTATTTTCTTACTTTGCAGTTTAACCATTAAATTAAATTTATATTTCTTCCTTTGTATCCTTCCAAATCTCAAAAAATTAAGATGTCGAGGATGGTTTACCGATATGTGTGATCCTTGAACACTCAGTGAGTATATCTCCTTATCAATTATGCTGAGGATCGAGCTTAGTAAAGTAATTAAATTAGGCACATAAAATGAATAAGATTCATCAATGACATAGCTTCATGTCCTTAAACAAAGGAACACTTACTATAAGATTCTTACCAAATTACGATTACCTTAAGACTCCATTCATATGAGAATTGCAATACAAGATTTTATTGCAGATTATTTATTTTTAGCATGACAGTAAAATGGAAGTACATCATGCAAAACATTCACTTCACCAAAAATATTAACATCTTAGATAATAAATTTATTTAGTGAAATATTGGAAATCAAAATGGCCAACAAGCAGGCTTAAAAAATGTAAAACATGGACCTGATTTGGAGTGAAGCACTCTGGATTAGAAATAATCACCTAAAGCAAAAAGCATATCACAAATACAATTCTCTTATTGAATGATCATTGAAAGGACTTCTTCAAGCATCGGTTCATGGCAAAAGGCATTTCTTATGTTCGATTAACCACGTCTTTCAAGCAAGTAAAAGGCCAATATCAAGCATCTTAAAACCCTCGGGATTTTCTAGTGGTACCAGTCTTAACAACAAGTCATCAACGTTGGTAGGAAACTTAAGACAAATTAAACAAAGTGATGAGAAAAAACTGGGCTATGCTTCTATGGTTTAAGAAAGAATCACGTATTTTTTTAGGACATTTTAAGGTGGAAATGATGTTGTTTGGCTGAGCTCTAAAATAAAATATGGTAAGATAACATTATAACGATTGTTATATATATATATATATATAGTGATTAAATTTTTAAAACAATTATATTATAACATTTGGTTTAGAAGCACTTTACTATGAATGTGGTTTTAATTTATAAAATTACCCTTGTATATGAAAATATAAACTTTAATACACTTACATTCTTTTTAATGTGAATTTTTAAGTTTTTAAATTTTATCCCTTAAAAATAATAGGTTAAATTATGCAATTAGCTATTATACTCTGTTAAAGTGGTGAATTTAATCACTGTATAATGATTTGTAAAAATTGAATCATAATATTTCTTAAAATTGACAATGTCAATCCAATGGTTAACGATATTAAAATTTTTCTGTTATTTACACAAACATCGCATTTGACTGTACTAACGCAGTATTTCTAACTGATGTGTTACTAAATCTGATGAAATGGTAATAATGAAGCCGCATTTCACGAAACAGAGAAATGGTAGTGCAAACTTGGAGTGACCAAATGTTGACATGAATTTCATAAGAGCTAACATGGACTTGTCCAATGCGAGGTTACCATGTAGAATTTATTGTTGCCAATTAAAAAACAAAAGGCCTGAACTACCAAAAAGCACCATAAACATAAGATTACCTAAATGATTTCCCTTTTGATGAATCATCCCTAATCACTACAATATAGTTCCTATTTCAAGTTTCCATTTTGATTTTTAATTTCCATTTTCTTTTTCGATTTTTCAATTTGAATAGGTTTTACTCAAAGTGGACAGAATGCCACAAGTACAATTATCTCTTATTAAATGATCATCAAGAGGACTTCTCCAAGCACTGGTGCGTGGCAAGAGGCATTTCTCAGGTAGGTTAACCACATCCTCCAAGCAAGTGAAAGGCTAGTGTCAGGCCTCCTAAAACTGCTAGGATTTTCTAATGGTACCAATCCTATCAAAGAGTCATCAACGTTGGTAGGAAACTTAAGATAAATTAAGCAAAGTGATGAGAAAGAGTTTGAATATGCATTTATAGTTGAAGAAAGAATCATGCATTTTTTTCGGACATTTAAAGGTGGAAGCAAGGTTATTTGGCTGAGCATTAAAATAGAATATGGTAAGGAGATGAAGAAGACAAGGAACACATGGGGTTGTCATAGCTAGGTCAGGAATGGGCACCAAAGTAATCCAATTATGGTCAATTCCATCCCAAGATGCCTACGTTGTGTCATCTCCAAAGATTATATACTTCATTAATCCAATTTCTCGACTCTCACCTCAAGTAAAATTCATTTCTCTGACATCACCCCATTCCAAATTATAATCTATTTACATGTAACCAAATTTCTTTTTCATGGTGAAAACTATATACTCCACATAAAATTAATTAAGGATAATTAAAAAACTAAATTTCTCAAATTTTTTTTAAAAAATTCAAATTTAAAACTAAAATTAAGTTGTTTAATATGAAAATTTTTACAAATTACATCATATAGATCTCGAACAGTTACATGAATTCAAAAAAGATAAAATTATCTCAAAGGTGGCAATCATATGCGAAATCATAACGTTTTAAAGTTTTTAAATGTTATCACATATATAAAATTCAGATGCATAAACAAATAGTTATTCTTAATTAAACTTTAGATGATAAAAAAATGAAAAATGTAATTTTTTCTACTAATTTAACGCATAAGTTTTGCAATTGTTTTCCTATTTTTGTAGTTTAACTATTGAATTAAATTTTTTTTCTTCCTTCCTCATTTGTGTCTTTCCAAATCTCAAGCAAGTAAGATGTCAATTAAGGTTAGCCTATGTGACCCCTAGATACCAATGAGGAGTTGGTTGATATCTCCTTATCAACTAGGTCAAGAATAGAGCTTAGTAAAGTAACTAAATTAGGCACATAAAATGAATGAGATTCATCAATAACATTGGGATGGTTCTTACTTTATAGACTCAGGGGCAACACTCGTTATAAGATTCTTGCCAAATGACAGCAATTAACATGAAAGTACATTACAAAGTAGACAACATGACGCAGTACAATTATCATACCTAAATATCTTAGAATTGAAAAGTAAATAGTGTTGATGGATAAAGATACATATGCAAAATCAAGCTTAATCTCAAATTCATCAAGTGAGAATGACATACATATTAACTAGTTGACAAACTCACAAGTAGAGATGTAAAGGCAGATGATGCATTAAAACAATAGACTAATATTTTCAAACATACCAAGACTTTTACAAAGAATCAAGCATCTCGATTTCAAATTTTACATTGATCAAGTATTTACTGATATGGTTTGAAACTTTTGTGCTAATAAGAGAATTGTTGTTTCATTGTCTTGTATACTTGTTCTTCTTGTGAAGTAAAGTTGATCGCAAGAGCACCAAACTCCATCTTGAAGGGAAACAAATTATTAAAACGCTGCAGCCTAACACCATTGCTTGGATCACTAGAACCCTTCTCATTCACTTTGGTAATATATATATCAAATTTCTTGTCTTTATAAACACTGTTTCCTTGTGGTCAATGGCAAAAGACTTACCTCTAACTCCGTTGGACGGTATAAATAGAAAAGTTTTGGTTGTTAAGAGAACTTCTCATCTCTGTCATCATTTGACAAAGCAATTTTTGTGGCCACTTGCAAGACTTCATCGCATTGATGGCCTAGTTCCACCTCTAATGAAAATGAACATGTTTCTTGTCCAATGAGACAAAAATTTCAAAACTCATGAAAAGCAAGTAGAACAAGTAGAGGAAGTAAAGGACCAACAATGGAATCAATTGCTAGTAGTTCTTTATTGCATCTATTATGGCTTGAAGGATTCCTTAATAGGAAAGGAGGCAACTGATGTAGGTCAGGAATAGGTACAAATTCAAAACTCGACCCCTCATCGTCACTAAGCAAGTGGTAGCTAGAACAAGCCAATTCTAAAAGCTCTTGAGGTAATGTTTCCCACATTTGCTTCAATGCAATTTCATTTATGCTTGTTGGGAAGCTAATGTCATCTAAACCAATGGCAATGACAAGGGAAGGCTTGAATCGTGCATATCCTCATACCTTTAACTTTTGGCATAAAGTTCTATGAAGGTTAGGGTTAAGAATTCTTTTTCTAAAAGACTCTTGTAGGGCTTATTCATCTTGGAATATATGATTTCTGCCAGATTGCCATTCAAATACCTTTTAAGACAGTCGAGCTTCAATTTGTATTTTTCGCTAGAAAAAAGTACAGTAAGTAATTAGAATTAAAATTCAACCATTGTTCTTGTGATTCTATATGGCTTACATCAGATTTATGCACCAAATCTCATAAGGCACAATACCGTTGAGCTTCAATCTTTCCAAAAGACATTAGCCTGATAAGAGTGAACCCACCAAATTCATCTATTTCAAACATCAGCTTTCTAAACTCCCTATTCAAAATTGCTAATCCTAGCATAGTTTCTTTCTTATGCTTCTAATCAATTTCTTTGGAGGGAAAAACATTTAAAGCTTCTTCTTAAAGAACACAATTTTCACAATGACACCTTATACTAGACAAAAAGAGATTCAAAGGAAGAGCCTATGGTAAAAAGGTTTGCAATACTTTAAAATTCCTCTGTTGGTTGATGAAGACAAGTCCATCACAAAATATATTGAACTTGCAATTCCAAAATGATCCAAGTATTATGCTGAAACCCGATGTAGTTGCCTGTTTGTACCTATCATCCATGGCTTATGATCTTAGTTGGGATAGTTTGAAGACATCAACGAGGCTTGGAGTATCAAGATTGTGATCTTAACGCCATAGTGGCATCAATGGCTTGCAGACATCACAAAGAAGTAATGAACTTTAAGACTCCAAAACAAATTGAAACCCTTTAGATCCTACTATAGAAAATGCTAGAAACAGTTCTTTCTTAATCTCATAGGCTACATGAACAGGGCCAATGCTCAACATTTGAATTTTAGCTAGGCAAGTTACTTCACACTAGAAAGGCAGCATCAGATTGTGCAACAATTAAAATCCTTCTCATTGCTAAAGGAAGGAAAAATCATACATGCCTCATCCATGTTCTTTGACGACCGATCATTCCCTTAACAAATTGAAAGATTCATTTCTAACCAAAATTGGACAATCAATGACAATCCAAACTATTACTCTTGATTAGCAAACATGGGAAAAATTATTTCTAATAATTTTTACATATTACAGCAACAAATTAAACAAATGATGCTTAGGTCACTTAAAAAACTTAATTACTTACAATATTTCACACAATTGAGACAGTAAGGAAAACAGTCACTCTACTAAAATAAAGAGATATCAAGAAATTAATTCAAACAAACAATCATAAAATCAAAACAGAAAATAACAATAGACATTGCAAATTTGAAAACCTTAAATACAATAAGCAAAAAATATGATCAGTGTAGAATGAAATGTAAATAACATCAACAAATAAATATTACATAGCAAAATATTAAGGTGATAATTTAAAACTCTAAACTTAAATACAATAAGCAAAAAATATGATCAATGCAGAATGAAATGTAAATAATATCAAAAAAATAAAGATTACGCAGCCAAAAATTAAGGTGATAATTCAAAACTCTAAACTTAAATACAATAAACGAAAATATGATCAATACAGGATGAAATGTAAATAGCATTAATAAATAAAGATTACACAGTAAAAAATTTAGGTGTTAATTCAAAACTCTAAACTTTATGAAATTTAAACACGTTACAGTTTCAACTAGCTCCTTGTGCCAATAGGAGACTTTGTATTGACAAACACACTACAAAACCAAAAAGAGAAGCAATAATAGTGCATGACATGGTTCTTATCTTGTTTAGCATCAGTTATGATTATTGGCATATAAAATGCAATGAATCATGTTAATTCAACTGAGGGAAAAAAACCATAAAGAAATTTGATATGTTCTATTTGCATGAACAACAGTTGTGTTATGATGAAATGGTCCAAATTTCAATTAGAGAAAATATCCTTCTCATCACTAAAGGAAGGAAAGACCATACACGCCTCATCCATCTTCTTTGATGATCAATCCTTCCCTTAATGAATAAAAGGATTCATTTCTAACAAAAATTGAATTGTAAATGACAACCCAAACTATCACTCTTGATTAGCAAATATGTAAAAAATTCAATTCTAAAATTTTTTAATATTATAACAGAAAATTAAACAAATGATGCTTAACTTAAATTTAAAAACTTAATTATTTATAATATTTCACACAGTCGAGACAATAAGCGAAACAAAAACCTTACAAAAAAAAAGAAATATCAAAAAATTAATTAAGAGAAACAATCATACGATCAAAATAGAAAATAACAACCGACATTGTAAACTTGAGCCCCCGAAATACGATAAGCAAAAATTGTGATCAACACAAAATAAATTGTAAACCAGCAAGTATGGTTTTTCAATATAAAACAAACCATGAATGTACTTGACCAAACAGTATAATTGTTTTATATATCATGAGTTTCAAGTTAAATGCTTTGCAATGTACAAAGCATAAAAGATTAGTGAAAATTTGAGAAAAATATGATAAGACAAAATTGATTCATCAAATGATGGGAGAAATCGTAAAAAACAATAATTGTAAACAACTGTTTTGTAAAGAAAAAAGATAGAAAGGAACAATGATGATCAAGCGATGAATAAAATATCAAGAAACATAATTCAAATCCACGCTCTACAAAAAAAAAACAATTAACAAAATTATAACTTGGCCAAGCAAGACTGTGAATTCTTAATTTTTAAAAAAAATCAATAAATAAAAATAAGAGAGTATAAAATAAAAGCCTATAACTCAAAACTACAGTGCCAATTAACAAGAGATATATTGAATAAATGATCAGACAAAATAAATCCATGAAAACATGTGAAAATCTCAGGAAAAAAATGAAAACACAAAATAGATTCAGCAAATCATGTTAGGAATAAAAAAAAAAATCATCGTAAACACAATCCAAATTCATGTTCCTTTAAAAAAGGAAACACTAGAGCAACAATGATTAGACCACGTACAAAATATTATAAAACACAATCCAAATTCGGGTTCCCAAAAAGAACAGTAGTCGACATTAGTTAGGAATCCATGAAGAAAATAGAAAGCAATTATCTTCAAACAGCAAACAAAAAGCGAGAAGACGTTTGAGAAACAATCATAAACTAAATAAGTGAGAAGATGCTTGAGAAACAACTATAAGCTTTAACACTTGAGAACCCTTAAGAGCCAAAGTGAAGTTGAGAAAAAGCAATGGAATACAAAAACACATAAACAACAAGAACCCATATGAAATAAGCCTGAAAATAGCAAAAAAAAAAAAAAGTCAAAAATCGATAATCTAGCAAGGTCAGACAAGAGCAAGTAAAGAATAGTGAGAGATGACAACACCAAATAGCCCAAGCATGTAATCCATCTAAGACCACACACATAGACTAACTATACTAAATTCAAGGGCTAGAATCAAATCCTCAAATTGAAACCCTCTAACAAAAATTCACAAATTAATATTAAAAAGTCATGATCAGTAAAAACCCAAATAAAATAAGTCTGAGAATTAAAAAAATGTGCGAAATCGATAATGCAATGACATCGAATGACAAGAAGTCAAGTATAGTGAAAGTTATGACAATGCTGAATAGCCCATACACAGAATCCACTTGAGACCACACACGTAAATCCATCGTGTGACATTGAACGGCTAAAATCAAATTCCCAAACCAAAACCTTTTGACGAAAATCCACAAAGAAATATTAAAAATTATCATCCCCTCCTCCTCTAAAAGCCAACTCGAAGGAAGCATGAAAACTTCAATAAAGAAAGCAAAGAGGGAAGATGAAAAGATGAAAAATCATCAACCACACCCAAGCCGGTTCGAGAAATAAAACCAATAAGGGATACAAATGGATAGCACAACACTCGTGGACTCCAAGCCGACCCTCGATGCAGCTCATATGAACGACCCAACCAATAACAAAATAATGTTCAAGTGACCTACAAAGTAAACAATTCAAACGACCCACTGCACAAAAGGTGCACTAAAAACAGAACACCAGAACCATTGCCCTACCATGCAGCCGACGTGGCACAAACTGGAAACCCTTCGAGATTTCCTTTTAAATAGAGTGATAGATGTGTATTTGTTTGTTTGTATGTATATATGTTTGTATGTATAACAAATTAAAATTTTGAAGTATATTTAATTTAAATTGTGAGTTTAAGATCATTTTAAGTTCATGTTAATTATAATTTGATTTTTTGATTTTTTATACCTCAATTGCGTTAACTAGCCGTTGGGGATCAAGTGAGTTTAGTGATCTTCTAGGTTGAAATCAACATTACAGACATGGGCAAACCCACTTTGGAGGGAGTGGTGTCAAATGACACCTCTCACTTATTAAAATGTTTTAGGTTTTATATTATTTATTTAAGATTTAGGGTAGTTAATATACTAATGAATCCATTATGTTTTTTACAATTTTATAAGAAGTGGGGTCTAAGATTTCAAGTAAAAGTGATTGATCAAAAAGTAATTTATGTATTAATACTTAAATATTACAAGACAAAAAAAATTTTCTATAATTTAAGATTTTATTAAAAAAGTTAAAATCTAATTACTCTCCCCGTCTAACAATTCAAGTCCTACCCCTTCTTGGTCCTTTTGCTGTTTTTTTTTTCTTTCAAAATAACTCATCTAGACTTTAATGGTAAGTAATTTTCAATCCAAATTAATTTTTTAATACTTCATGTCTAAATATTTTTTGATTAATTTAATAATTTGGATTCATATTTATAATCTAGCTAATAGAAATAGTGTTACATGTCAAATAATATCTTAAAATTATGAGTCTTTCTTTTCTTTATTTTGTAGATATATTATTTGATTATTTGATTTTTATATTTAACTTTATATGGTTTATGGATATTTATATTTAGTTTTGATCAATCAATAAAATATTGTTATATTGTTAGTTGCTGAACTTGATAATTTACTATGTAAGATTATATTTTATTTAATTTTAATATTTTAATTTATGCTAATGAGTAGTAATTTTTAATAAATTTTATAATTTTAAATAAATAAATTATAAAAAATATTTTTTTTAAAAAATATCTCACAAGACTCAATTCTAAACAACAACAACAAAATTCTACTAATGATAGTACTCAATAATATTTTTCTAAAAAAAATTATATTAAATTTGATTTAAGTATTCTCTTAACATATCATTGAGAATTTTAAATAATATCTAATGATATCACTCAAAAAAATTTTCTCAATCTACTCATACCATGCCATGCCATCATGCCATGGCCATGGCATGATATGATGAATAAAAAGTAAGGCATTAATTAGGCCAACTAATAAGCCCATCAGCTCCACCCACTAAAAGCAAAAAACGTTCATTCCACCTGATCTGCCTTTGATCAAGCGGAGACGAGCAGAATTGTGAAGAAAAACCGATTTGATTGAATGGCAAAGAAAGCAGTGTTGATAGGATGCAACTATCCAGGCACCAAGGCAGAGCTGAAAGGTTGCATAAACGATGTCAGAAGAATGTACAAATGCCTGACAGAGCGCTACGGGTTCTCAGAAGAAGACATAAACGTATTGATAGACACGGATGAGTCCTTCACTCAGCCAACGGGGAAGAACATCAGAAGGGCTTTGAGTGATCTTGTGAGGTCGGCTGAGCCTGGGGACTTTCTCTTTGTGCACTACAGTGGGCACGGGACTAGGCTTCCTGCCGAGACTGGGGAGGATGATGACACTGGCTATGATGAATGCATTGTCCCTTGCGATATGAATCTCATCACAGGTTTTTCTCGATCATTCTTTGGTATATATGCTGATAAAAAGTACAGATTAATATGTCTAGATGATAGATCTGTGTGCCTTATCCTCAGATTTTGTTCTGTTCTAGGGTGAGAATTTCATTCCTCTCCTACTACTATGCTAGGATCACTGTTCTAATTGATTGGAATGTTACAAGCTCATCTTTCCGAGCTCTATCATAACCCATCTATCAAAACAATTCTTGCACCCATTTCGCAGAATCTGTGGATAAACCTCATGGTCTTGGAATCTCCGCCGCGTACTCTTCATCCAGTGCTTGGATGCTGGGGTCTAGAATTCTCTCTTCATTGACGTAATGCTTAAGCTAAAACAGTAAATTCCGACTGCCTGCCTTGGAAGTCGTTACAATTTTTCTATGGTTTCTTTATGCTAGTAGAGATCTGCTCCCTGAAAACACAAGTGTTGTTTAGCAATAGAACTGCCATATTATTGGGTCGTTGTTGAGTTGCTAAGAGTTAATGGTGGTGCTTATGAACAGATGACGATTTCAGAGAGTTTGTGGATCAAGTCCCAGAAGGTTCCCGCATAACAATTGTATCCGATTCGTGCCATAGTGGTGGGTTGATTGATGAGGCCAAAGAGCAGATCGGCGAAAGCACCAAGCGCCAAGAATCAAGTTCTGGTTTAGGGTTCAAGAGCTTCTTGCACCAAACCGTGCAAGATGCGTTCGAGTCTCGTGGAATTCATGTCCCTTCTGGATTGCGCCACCACCACCAGCGTAGGGATGAGGAAGAGGTCGATGACAGAGGAGTGGGCGACGACTATGCTGAGCGTGGTTATGTGAAAAGCAGATCTCTGCCTCTCTCAACTCTGATTGAAATGCTCAAGCAGAAAACTGGTAAAGATGACATTGACGTTGGGAAGCTGAGGCCAACCCTTTTCGATGTCTTTGGGGAAGATGCAAGCCCCAAAGTGAAGAAGTTTATGAAAATTATCATGAACAAGCTGCAGCAGGGTAATGGTGAAGGTGGTGGTGGGTTCTTGGGAATGGTTGGAAACCTGGCACAAGAGTTTCTTAAACAGAAGCTGGATGGTGATGAAGGATATGGACAACCTGCCCTGGAGACCCAAGTGGGCAGCAAGCAAGAGGTTTATGCTGGAGCAACTAAGCGCACTCTTCCTGACGGTGGAATTCTGATCAGCGGCTGCCAGACCAACCAAACTTCTGCTGATGCCAGCCCATCAGGGAATTCCAGCGAAGCTTATGGGGCTCTTAGCAACGCCATCCAGACCATAATTGCCGAGTCAGATGGCACGGTTTCCAATCAGGAGCTTGTTCTAAAGGCAAGGGAGACGCTGAAGAGACAGGGTTTCACTCAGCGTCCGGGTCTTTATTGCAGTGATCACCATGTTGATGCTCCATTTGTTTGCTAATCTTGAATAGGTTTCGATACCTGCTACAAACCTAAATAAGTCGATGGGTGCTTGAAAAGGTGTGTTTGATGAGATTGTACTGCTTTTGGGGTTTTGAGGACAAATATGGTTTTGAACAAAAATGATTTTCTATTGCAGTTACAACTTGAATGAACATTTTGTTACATGTTAGCTCAAGTTTTGCTACAATGAATACAGCCTGGGGATCTATATAAAGTCTGTTGCCCTCCGTGCAAATGTTGATATACAAGATTATATGAGAAAAAAATGGGGCCAAAGAGCAAAAAATCAATATGAATAAGGCTGCACTATTCCGAAGGAGAGTGCAGAGCAAATATCCCTTGTTCTTCCACTATGAGGCTTGTATTGCCTTTTCTTGACTATATACCCTTCCACGCTTCAAAAGCAGTCTCAAAACTCCCAATTAGAGAGAAGAAGAATGATCGCCACTTGATCTTAATCTTCAATGTCTTGAACCCACGCCAAATCTGCATCCAAATAGTTCAGCAATCATTGCATGGTATATGTATGTCTCTTAAAATAAAGAGGAATCAAGATTTTAAGATTCTTCAACTTAAATTTACTTTCTTCCCAGGGAGAGGAACACAGATTTTACAATGAAGTCAAAACTTAATGCTTTACTCAAATCAAAGGACGAGCACAAGAGTAAGTTTTCTTCTTATTAGGCAGATTCTAAGAAATCAATTACAAAGAGTAAATAATGTCTCAAGATTCTTGTGCATTTGTGTGCCCGAGGATAGCGCTGGGGGCCTAGGGGCATCATGCCCCCTAGCTTTTTCAAGCTCGTTAAACTGTAAAGTTTTTTTCATTTTTCTTATTAATCCTTACCAGGACCTCTTAAATTTCTCAAAATTAAGTACACAGACTAGCACTGCAAGAATTAAGCTTACTTCTTAATATGATGATTCAAGAAAATTAACAAAATCACAAAGATGAACTAATATCTTTAACTTTCTGTGTGTGCGTGTGCATGCACGCACGCATGTCTTTGAGTGCAGAGATGAAGACAGGCAAGGAGTCATAACCCCCACTGGTTTTTCACCATTGATGCTTATCCTCTAAAGTTTTCCTCATTTTTCTTCTTAATCCTTACTTCGCCCCTCTTAACTTCCTCAAAATTTTATTACCATTTAAGCTCTTCAATCTCTTTACTTATTCCTAGGCTACCTCAGTTTAGTTAAAGCATAAATATATTACTTTCAGCAAAACTCCTTTTTTTATACAGTTGCTTGATTTCCACATATACATTCTGCAGAACTCCCTTTTAACATGGAGTATTTGTTTGTTCGTTTTTTCGTTGTGTTTGTGTGTGTGTTATCAGTTACACTTTTGGAGTGAGGAAGTTGAATCCTTCCCTTTGTGTTGGGGAAACCATGCAGTAACCAACGGAACAAACCACTGCATGCACCCATATACTATCACTCCTATTAACGCTCAGCTTTTAAGTTTTACTTTTCTAATTGTCAGCATGATCATTTCTTTTGCTTTACAATATTATTAGAATTTACAACATTGAATACAATACAATAATTTCTTACGGAAATAAATTTTAAAGTGAATTATTTCTTTTCAAAAAATAAAAAATAGTTCTTAAAATAATGTTCATGCCCTCTAACTTCAAATCTTGGCTCCATCCCGGTCAGTGCATATGCTTGTGCATGAGTGCATGAATGCATGTGAGTACTTTGTAGAAGAGTTTGCACTGCATGCGTATGCTTACAAGTGTATGACAAGGACAAGGGATAGAGAAAAAACCTTGAAGTACAGTTTCAACAGCTGCATTTGGAACAAGAAGACCAACAATTCGCTGGTTATCAGCAGTGGTTTCTAGCCGTACAACACGAAGTCTCCTATGGCTAAGACGGGCCTGTAACGATAACTTGAGGTTTTAGTTGTACAAAAGCAATTATATATAATGATTAAAAAAAATTGTATAATTAAACATCAAAAACTTCTGAGCCTTTCACAAGATCTTAAATATTTCATAATATATAAGGCAAATATTTTAAACATAAGAAATCCTCCAGTCAGAAAAATAAACCATGAAGAGAAAACAGTTAGAGAAGGTGCAAGCACACTAAAGCTCAATTCTCAAACAACTTCACAAAAGGCCAGGCAAGACTCAAGAATGCACTCTTCCTAATTTACAATTATTTTCCTCTAATCATTTTAAATGACTATGCATTGCTCTTCTACATTTACCAATTGCTACAATTATGAAATTTTATGAGGTCAATGTTTTAACCATGGGCAGATTTCGCACAGCATATTTTGCAAATCAAACAGTGCTGTGCAAAATCTAAAAATATTAATTTATATATGCAGGGCTTGCCCTAACACGCCAGAACAACTATTTGAAGTGATTTCAGAAATAGAACAAAGAAAGAAAAGGAATGAATGTATTTTCAGCAACAGCTGAGTTCTTGTATGCCTTCCCATGAAGAAACAATATGAGCAGCGCCTCTATTGAAAAGATAAACAAATTAATGTTTGTATCTTTATCAACGTTTAAAATGTTCAGAATCAAATAACATATTTGGAATAAGAAAGTATATAGAATGAGAAAAGTAATGCAGCAAAAGAGGACAATATGAAAAGAACAGAAAAGGGAAAAAAAGGGAAAAAAAAATGAAGATGCCAGTGCTACTTATCAGATTGTGTTGGCACCATTTTGGTTATGCTTTTCCATGTGCAAATGATTGAGCAACTACCCATGGGCCCTTAAGCATTGTCATTGATTACCAATGACTTGAAGAATGGATTTGAAATTTGAGTACTACATATTGAATGATCATTCATAATGGCTAGATCCTATTTCCTACCACAAGCCTGTTTTCTTTCAAATAATTGTGCATCACAGCAGCCTGAAACTAGCACAAAAGTAACACTCAACTGCACAACTAATTACCTTCGCAAACAATAAAACATGAAATGTTATCCCAATAATGAAATGCCGCGAAACACAAATTGGGGAGTATACACATACACATACAGATACGGAACAAGAATCTATTTGACAGCATGACATGACAAAGGACACAGAAAATTGAATGGTTATAAGTTAACATGGAATTGGAAAGAAAGTACTTTTATTAACACTTTGATACTAAAAATTATGTAACTGCCAAGGAGTCATTACCAAAAAGATGATGTCATCAAGTTACCTGCTTAGAAAGGGCCTTCTCAATTGTGCCCCAAACAGGAAGAATGAGGCCACCCAAAACATTAACTTCCTGGATTCTTCTGCCAACTGTACAGAAATTGCCAAGCTTACAATTGGGGCCATGCATGCACTGCACATATAACAAGCAGCAATCCATGTGAAAACCATGATATCAGCAAAATGGCTTTAACAGTATAACTACAAGATCAGGTCTTTCAGTAAGTTGGAGTTATGAAAGATTTCATCTACAAAGGAAAAAACAAAACAGATATTATATTAGACATTTGAAGAGAAAGATTCAACAATTCAGATATAAAATTAGACCATTTAAACATAATCACTATACCCTTAAAAAGAGGCCATTTAATTACAATGGTGTTCAACAATCTGACTACCTGTTTAGATGAAACTTCATATTCATCTTCCCATCCACTACGAGCTTTCTCTAGCAAGGAAATTTTTCTGTATTTGTTTTTCAGTTCTGCTAGAGCCATTTCCCTGGAGAAAGTTGAAGCCAAAGTGGATAAGTATAAGAAATCTACTAAAAAGGTTGATTTGAGGCCTACAAATGTTTAAACTTTAAAGTAATACCGTACTGACTCCCCAACAGCAGGACGGACTATCTTAAACATTCCTGAAGCAGAGCTGAAACACAATTTAGTGGAAAAAAGAAAAAAATTAGTAAGTAAAGTGGGAAGTTCGACCCAGATTTGCAACAAAATACAGTTAAAACAAGTGTCTAATGAATAATGATTATACTCTTTTAAACACCTGCACTTGGTATTCTTAAGAATGAAAATAATTCCCAATCATTTGGATTATCTAATGATAATAACACAGTATGTCAAAGAAGTGAGTTCTGCAAGAACGAAAAGGAATACCTCTCAAATACTAGAATGAAATGACGTCTTCCCAACCATTCCCTTCTAGATTCATAGAACCCATCACTAGCTGAACCAAGTCCATCCTTCTTCTTCTCATCAAGCATGGTACTCGCGGACTAACAAAAATAAATCACAGATCTATGACCTTTTCACTTCTCACAAAGCAAACCAATCATGAAATTAAGCGATAGAAAAGAGACAGAGAGAGAGAGAGAGAAGGTACCTCCCATGTTATTCCACGATCCAAAGTGAAAGTAAACAGCACTGTCAATGCCCCGGACATTTGATCAACATGAACAGTCTGTTGGAAGGCAGTAGTTAGCACAATCAAATTATGTGAAGCAAATCAAGACATCTGGCAAGAAATTAACCTTTGGGTTTCCTTGTAATTCAATAATGTTAGCTTTCATATCAACAATTCCAGAATCAAGATTTCCTTCAATTCGTGCATTCTGAACGAGGACATCTAAGATACTGATAAACAGCTCAAATAACCTGCATTTCGATTTCGTGTATTCAGCATAATCCCAACATAACTGCAACAAGCATATGTGTTGTAAGTCAACAAGCCATGTACCTGTTCTGAATATCAGGTGGCAGTCCCAATAGACGATTTAGAAAGCGACCAACATCATGCATGTCTGAATCAACTATTCGGCCAGAGAACTTTCCATTATCCTTCCCATTACCTATAGCAAATAAATGGTAATTGCATGAATAACTATCATATATGACTGAATAACAAAAGTTTTGCTCCTTTCAGTTTCTGAAAGATACATACCAAGAACCGTATCCCTAACAATTCCGACAGACACAAGAGCAGCTTTAGCCTTTGTAATAAAATCTTGAATTGTGTCTGGTTTTTCTGCTGAACATCCAGGAGGGACAACAGGCAGATTATCCTGAAAACCAAACTTAAGTTATTCCCCCCTCATACCTTTTTCTTTGCAAATGTAACAGTACTGAAAGAAAATTACAAGAACCTGCTCCATAATTCCTCTATACATCACCATCAATGATTTTTTACCATAAGAACTATCATAATTGTAAGCACTCAAAGATGGTCCCGCCCTGCAATGTATCAGTCACATCATGAGAAAGAATCAAGGACACCATAAATATCAATAATATGCTGCATTGTATCTCCCAAAGAGCAAAGAGTGGAGGCAGCAGAACTGTTGACGAAAAATAGGGATTAAGGACCCTCATATTATAAAATTGAGTAGAAAGAACTCAAAAAGAAATTAACATCTTCCTACTGAAATTTGAAACCCTAATTAGTTTCCCATAAGTTTCTTGATGACATGAAATGAGATTTGTATGCAGAAGTGGGTCAAGTTGGGGTGTCAATTAATTCAAAGATCATTTTTTTGACACAGGTTTATAAGCAATAGCAGGGACTCTGAGGGAGCTCAGACCTCAGACCACTGCCCATGCACAAACAAATTACTCACCTGCGATCTCCCTGTGTCAAGGCTCCAAGAGATTCTAACCTCTTGGCAACAATTGATGCAAACCGGCGTTCTCCACCAAGATTGGTAAAAAGTAGCCTGCAAACCAAATGAGGACAACTAATTCTGGTCAAACAATACATCAGAAAATGAATAATCTCCATTGTGAACTTTGCAACCAACTGCATCATGCCTTTTGACTAGTTAAGTCTGACAGCATACATTTGTATTGCTAGGAGATTGAGAAAAGAAATAGTACCACCAAAGAAATAATCCAACAAATCCATTCAACTTCAAATGATTTCCGGTAGATATACAAAAATCCCAACTATAGAACTGTAGTAAATTGTATACACTAAAAGAAACTAACTATAGTCAACAAGGTACTACCAAGCTCTATCAAGCTTAGGTATGCTAACATTGTTTTCACAACATCTTTGGGGGCATAGATTTACAAAAAACTGTGATCCACATTCTAAACTGAAATATCTATGCCCCCAACCACCAATGAAGACTTGCTTAACTCCTTTATACATAAATTACAAATCTTCCATAAATATTCATATACATTTAAACCTTCTATGCCAACTTTCATCATCTTCACAGGAATGACACTCAAATTAATCCATGTTCATTCATATTTACATATCTACATTCCTGTCATGGCTATAAAGCCAATTTCATGTCATCATTTCACTAACCTCAATTTAATGATGTGATTTCTAGATTGCACAAAAAAGCCATCAAGAAAATAATGAAAGAGAAAGGTCAATTTGGATTTAGATATTACGAGGGGATGAAAGAAGCAACCTACAATGTGAAAGTCAAAACAAACAAGTTGAAACAATTGTAGGTTACTTTTTACATTCAACAGATGAAAATAACTATATTTCCCTTTTTATTAAAATAATAAGGGTAAATGCCTAGCCCACCTGTACTCTGGAGCAGAAGCTTGATTGGAACGATGAGTTCTTCCGAACTGTTGAATTGCTCGGTCAGCACTCCAAGGAAGTTCCAATGTTAAATGAACCCTTCTTTTCTGCAGTAAGATGTCAATTAGCACAAAATGAGAGGAGACATTAGACCACATTGTACATAACATTTCTTCACAGTTCACTCTAGTCCACAAATCAGCTCCTACAAATCAAGTGCATTTTACACGCCATACCTGATTTAGTGCTCTTCTATCTGCCTGCAAAGATACACCAGCAGACCCAGCTTCAGATATGATGGCAACCAACTTCTTACCATCCATAAAAAGCTGCTTCTCATGCATATTGACCATTTCCATTGTTACTTCCTTTCTAAAAAAAGTGGGGAACATGGCAACTTAGATAACCTTCAGTATAAGGTGAACCATGGCTGAAAGGTAAACAAGTACTCAACTCACGTGTTTCGTGCCTGGTAAGTCACACCTTTTCCACTAGAGGCCCTTACAAGCATGCCTCGCCTCCCTGTCATTTCTGCAACTTTATCAGGACCTCCAAGCTGCAAAATCATTGAAGGCATAGTTAGCAAGGACAATAGTGTCAGGAGAAAATGTAGAAGTATTAGCTTTATTGATAACAAATGTATCATCAGTGAACAGATATCATGGCACAAAAGCAGACAACCAGACTGAACAGTAACATGTAAAGCAACAAATGAGAAAAATCTTCTCTCCTGCCCGCTTGTTTACTTTTTTTTCTAGTTTCAACTGCAATTGATTTGCTTGAAGCAAAGCCTATACTAAAAGGATCTTCCCTTCCTCATCAGCTATTATTGGCACAAATGGATTTAGTCAACACGATTTGTTTCAAAACACACAGAAGAATAAAGATGGGTGGACCGATTTATGGTTCATTTGACCTTTTCTTTTGCAGCTTTAGTTCATTTTCTCTTAAAGAAACAAGTAAAATGAGCAAAAAAATAAAGAATGCAATGGAATGTAAACAGCTTTGCATGGACCCTGTGTCAGCCGGTCAGTAGAAATTATTAATGATACTTATAATTGCCAAATTACAGGGCACTAATCTGGTTTACCTTCAACAAGATTTTTTTCAACAATGATCCAAATTCAACTGAATGATCACTAATTTCAACTGATTGAAAGGAGATAATAAAAATAAATAAATAAAAGGGGACTAACATCTACAAAGCTAAAAGCTTGCGAACAAGACCCAAAATTCATTACATGGCAGCAACTGAAAACAAATAAACCTAGAACTTGGTCTACATTAGAACCTTTTGACCATATTATCCTCTGCTTTTAGTCAAGTTTCTTCGCAAGGTAACAACAAATGCTAATGTACCAAGAGACTATAAATTGCAATGCAAAGAGGTTATAACTGATTGTCAATGAAAACAAATGATAATTACAACATTACATCCCTTCAAGATACTGAAATAAAGAGAATTCATTCACTAAGTACTTGGGAAGGGAAGACAGGTATACAATTTCAATAGCTAGCATTACCCAGAACATGTTTTGACCTGGCATGGCTACATGAGCCCTCAATAGTTTCTAGATAAATTGATAGGGCACTCCAAGCCCACCAAGCAGATAGAAGTTTCTTGGCACCATCTTGATCAGGCAAGTCACCATTCTAAACCTGTTAGAAGATTTTTTAATCATTTCAGGCCATTGCATAACACAAGAAATCCACCCCGAACTTGCCATTCACTCTCAACTCTTCTCCACTGGGGCCCATGCAAACCATACAAATTGCACATGTGTAAGTCTAGGTTACTTGATTTTGAGAAAATGCCTCCAGTATCATACTAAACAGCCATGTGAGAAGTTACAAGGCACTGTTAGTCAAAGTCCCTCACCAAATACCATCCTCCAAGAAATATAACATATCATCAAAGTTTAAGAGAATCTAAACATCACACGATAACTTAGTAACACCAGTAAAGGTTGACTCAGGTTAAAACTTGTTTCACTAAAGACTCAAGGACAAAGATCATTGGACTGGCTAAGCGAAACAGGACATTTCTTAGCAAAGAGAAAGTATGGGGTAGAAAATGTTCCAATGTATTTTGCTAGCAAACAGAAATCTTGCAGAGTAGGGAGGCTATGGCCTTGGTATTGACCTTTCATCTCAAAAATAAATTACATGTAAATTAGAATTCTCATAAGCAACAGAGCACCCAAATAAAATACAAATCATTACAGTACAGTAAGCACTTATGCAGAGTTCTGAGAAGAGAGCAAGAAGTGTGACCAACCTGGTCGATAATGTCATCCAAGGGGTTGTTTGGAAGATCCAAAGAGCGAATTATATCCAAAATTTTTGACTTACGCTGCAATGCTTGTTCATACCTGCACTCAAGTTACAGGAAATTTATTAATTCATCACCACATAAACTACAAACAACACAAACAGCCACCCCACAACTGTGAAAATAGCACAATGAAGAATTAAAGAAAAGCATATAAGAAGAAAGAAACAAGATTCAATATATAGAAACCTCTTTAAAAGTTCTTCTATATAAACACGTCTTGCTTGCATGTATTCATCTGTTTTCTCCTTGCATGAATAACATGACCACTTCTCAGGTATTAAATCTGTAATAGGTGGAACTAAACAAGCAGGATGGACAAGTTTCCCACAACAGGAACACTGAAGCAATTTCTTCCTCTCCTGGATTAATAAAAACATAACAGATATGATGGGTTGTGGACAGTCAAAGCATAATCAAGTCAAAAATAAATTACCTCTTCACTATTGCATATCTCACAGATCTGAAACTCATCATCTGACTCAGTAGATTCATGCCCAGAATCAGCTGCATTGATCAAGACATAGCAATCAAACACCTAGATCACCAGCTTTTCCAGAACATTGAAGCATAAAAATCTCAACACAGGTGGTGGGTACAAAATTTGACCAAAGGCACAAATGCAGAAACAACTTCGGAGGTAGTCACCATAAAAGGAAAGAAGCCAGAATAAAAAATCACATTACAATTTTCAAGAAGTGTCATCAAATGGTGATCTTAAGAATATCAGATGATCTGTACCGTGAGGGCAACTAGAAATCATAATTGAAAGTTATTATTTAAATGTGGAGATATCAGAAAACAAAATATATATCAATTGCCAAATCTTCTCCTCTTTTTCTTTTCTTTTCTCTTTCGGAATGGCAGAGGTGTTAGGTCATGGAGGTGTTTACAATATGAGGTCCCTAAATTGCACATCCATCACCATCCACTTGCTTATAGTTTAGAAAAACTTACTATCAGATTCTTCATCGCTTTCACCATCACTAGCAGATTTCCATTTTGCAATTTTCCTAACTCTTCCTTTCAGTGAAACACCAGGTGTTGCAGAGTGCCTTTTTCGTTGAAGTTCCTTTACACTTTCATCTCCTAATAGAAGATTAGCAAGTAATCAAATTCAACAAGTAATGAGTGAAAACCAACTCAGCACCACAGACACATCATACCTTGGAGAGGTTCAGGCTTTTCAGGCAATGGATAGTTTTCTTCCACAAATTTCAGCAACAATTCTCGTGGTCCCGAAACAAAATCATCAAGTTCAAGACCCTATTTCAGACCAAGAAATAAGCAATAAAAGAGCGCTTACCAGAAACAAAGGAAAAAAACATAGAGTAGAAAATTTTTGCAGAATACATACATATTTTGTCACTGCTTCCTCAGTTCGTGCCTCCCCAGTACTCTGAAGGCCAATAACCACACACTTGTCCTCCTTCAGGGCTTGCTTCGCCAGCCTCACAGTAGCAGGCACCTTAGCTGACATACACATGTGTCTAAAGAAACGCTACAACAGCAAATGGGATAACAAATTGCAAAAATATAATGAATAAATAAATATGGCAACTTGTAAATCACAACTAAAAGAGAATAAAGAAAATGAGAAAACAATAGGCACAAAAAAAGACCCAGAAATTTGATATACCTGATGACTTGACCAATACATTCTCCACAACTGACTGGGATTAGGCTTCTCATAACTATGAAAAGCACTTGCTGATAGCAATTCCACTCGCAACTCTGCCCAAAGCTCTGCTGCCTTTTTATACATTGCCTAGAATCAAAATTTGATCAGAAACTAAAGAGATCCTCATTCAACTAGGGGGAGGAAGGATTTGAACGCTGTCAGCCCATTCCCACCACCTTTTGTCAGATCTAAAAAAAATTTAAAGATACAAAAGCTTGGAGCAAATAAGCAGGAGATTCATATTGAAAACTGTCGAAGCTTCACTATAATCAGTTCATCTGTACCTAGGTCAAAAAAAAAAAAAAAGCAAGGAAGCATAACGAAACAGAAACATTCAGTACAATTATATGTAATGAGAACTAACAGTTCTGTTCACTCATAAACACCGTTACTCTTTATGGCTAATATTGATGATGTTGCACTTATGTGGATCCTTTTAAACAAAAAAATTATGATGTAGTATGTTCAAAACTACCATAAGCAAGTTTAATCAAGTTCAATAATTTTCTTTCCAGTAAAAGGAAAACAACTTAACAAGATACCAAATTTAAAAATGGAAAATAAAGAAAAAAGGATTGTGGTTAATGTAAATGGAATAAACAGACTAGAAGACAGAAATTCATTGTGGCAAATGTAAATCCAATTGGCTATTATACTAAAAAAAGTCCCTGTCCTTTTCAAAATCCACAGATAAGCCCCTATTCTTTTATTTGTACCCAATTGAGCCCTTAAAATACTATTTTTGTTTACTTAAGCCTTTATTTTGGATGAAATGTTACATCAGTGTCTACATAGTTGTTAACTTAGTCACAGTTGCGAAATATGATATTCATGTTGAGTTGACCTTACATTGCAGGTAACACTGGCTTACATAGCATGCTACATCAGGGTCTATGGAGCTCTTATTTTTCCACATATGTGCCATGTAGAAATTGGCATGACAGAGATAACAGCCACAGATGTTGGTGCGCAAAAATAACAGATTTTGATAGTTTCCATCCAGATAAGTGACTTAATTCCACAAAAATAGTACTTTAAGGTCTCAATTGGGTATAATAGATGGATAGGGCTATTTTAGCATTTTAGCCTACAGAATTCAAAGCACTTAAATAATTGTTTATCTATAAAGAAACCACAAAACATCAAAATCTATGAAACCCATGAACATTTTTTTTTTTTTTTTAAATTTGAAACCCATGAACATTAGCTACAAATGATTAGCAAGTCAAGATGAAGCTGAGAAACCAAGTAAAGAAGTAAAAAAAAGGTAACAAAGAGAAGGTGAAGGAATGAAAGCATGCCCCTGACACTCAGTCCTCTTAAGCCAGCTGAGAAACCCAGTGAAGAAGTAAAAAAAAATTAACAAAGAGAAGAGGGTGAAGGACTCAAAGCTCACCCGACACTCAATCCTTTAAAGCAAGCTGAGAAACTCGGTGAAGAAGTTAAAAAAAAAAAAATTAACAAAGAGAAGAAAGTGAAGGAATGAGCTTGCCCATGACACTCAATCCTCTTAAGCAAGCATCACAGGTGAGTCAGGGACAGTTTTTTCTTTGCTGGGTTTGGAGAGATATCAGTGCGAGAGACAGGGATTTGCAAGAAAGAGAAAGTGAATCTGGTCTAAAGAAAGGTGACGACTGGGAAGGTACCAGAAATAATTTTTTCATACGTGTATAATCGCTGTTATGTCCGGACTTAAAAATGGATGGAGCAGACCTTAAAAACACAAACAATATTTTACACATTTTCAACTTGAAGGAGAGCAACAGAAAGTTGCTCTTAATGCACACTCTCAGTGAACCTAACATCCCTGGGAACCATCTTGCAAAAATTGTGTTAACAGACTTGGAAATCTTTTAGCATTAACCTAATTCGTCTCCTTGCTGGCCCTTGTTTTTATCTTTTGGTTTTAATATCTTTACGTCATTTTACATCAATATTATTTATAAAAGAAATCTTTTCTGTTAAATAAATTGTTAGTTAACTGTTTTAAGAAAAATGATGATGCTATGAGTGCCATGAGGCCACAAATGGATGGGTGTGATGCTCCAACTCATGCATTTGGCCACTTTAGTCATAAGAACTCCAAACTGATTATAAAACAACCACATAGGTGCAACATAATCAATACTAACGGTTGAAGACTAACAGTGTTAGAGCTTGTCCTTGATTGCACACATCTCAATAGTAGAAAAAACTCAATCTCACCAAATTATAGAATACGGACTAAAGTGCACATTATAACTTAGCACAGGGATTGCAAGCAGATGTTGACCTAATATACACAATAGTCATATATAACTGAATTCAATTCAATTTACAATCTCTTGTATAATGTTTTTCAAAGGAGGTGATTGAATTCAATAAACAATATCATTTAAAGCAAATTAAAATAAACTTACATACCTCCATTTCAGCTTCTAATGGTGCTTCAATAACCTCAAACTCTACTCCCTTATAACTCAGGGTACGACATACATACATTCCCCTAAAATTTGGAAGAAGATTGCACATGAAACAAATAATATATCCAACAAACCTATCTTACAGAATTATTCTAACATTTTTACCTTGCTTTCATGTCCATCGCAACAAGTTCCAGTGCCCCCACACCTCCTTTCTCTAAAGCAACTGCCAAAACATTCTTTTTAGAAGAAGATTCTGCTAAAATTCTAACTACTGGACAGGATTTAACAAGGGACATAACCAAAAGAGACTCGATCTCAAGCACACACAAATCCATGAGACAGATCAGCAACTGAGGTTGGAGAATAACTAGAGATTTAGAAGGAATAGGTCTGTGAACGTTGATTTGTGATTCAGTCGCAGCCTGTTATCAAGCAATGTGATGCAGGCGCATTAAGAATTTCATTTTATTTAGTATTTTCATTAGCTTAGGA
>NW_018397282.1:702994-703125 GCF_002168275.2 Theobroma umbraticum
AAAAATAGAAAGGTGTTATTTGTAAAGCTGAAATTGAAAGGTACTGCACTTCAACGGTGGAAAAGAGTTGAAGAGCGATGTGCACGACAAGGGAAGCTTAAAATCAGCACTTGGGAGCACATGAAAAGTAA
>NW_018397282.1:703390-703542 GCF_002168275.2 Theobroma umbraticum
GACGAGATGGGAGTAGTTCGTTTATACAACATTGAAGATGCTCGTCAATATGCTGCATCAGCAGAAAAACGAGTTTTACGCTATGGTACTAGAAAGCTCTTATATGACACCAATTGGCAAAACGATTCTGGAGCTCGACAGGGTTACCAAAC
>NW_018397282.1:703567-703876 GCF_002168275.2 Theobroma umbraticum
ACCACAACCAATAAAACTAATGGGGGTGCAACCAATGTTGAAAGGAACGATAAAAGCAAGAGTATAATACCTAATGGTGGACAAAACAATTCTAGTTCTTCTACAAATAAAAGAGGCAGCAATTCCCATATTCGATGTTTTATTTGTGGGGAGAAGGGACACACTTCTTTTGCTTGCTCAAAAAGAAGGGTGAACTTAGCTGAATTTAGGGAGGAATTATAACCCATTTATGATAAATATGATAAGGAAATACAGAAAATTGATGTGTATCCTGCACAAGGTGAGTCATTAGTGGTACGAAGAGTGATG